>NC_134884.1:30156457-30161457 GCF_041734735.1 Babylonia areolata | reverse complement strand
GTGAACTTGGTTGGCAGTGGTGTGCGAAGAGAAGAAAGAGCGTGGAAACAGCTGGCAATTGCTGATGTTTGACTGGTTCTTGGAAATGCATATTCATTTAATTATCAGAATGAGGTCGAAGCAGATGTCAAATTGTGAAATGTGTGTGTTGAGAACGCTTTGAAGTGGGGCAGTACATGAGCCATTCACAATTGCATGCTGTCCGCAGTTAGGCCTACCTACCCTACAAACACAAATACAGTAGAGTGGAGGTGGCAGATACGGCAGTGTGAGCAAAACAATATGCTTGAACGTAAAGTTAACATGTCATGTTAAATGAAACGTGATGAGTGTTCTGATGTGGGAATTATCGTTTGTTTTTAATTGCATGCATCATCAGAGCAGGTTATTGCTGATTACTGTGTGTGCATTGTATTGTGTTGTATTATTGTTGTTTTTTGCACCGCTGTGTGTGGGAGAGTGTCTTTTGCCACAGAGCATCACCACCCATTTCTGTTCTCTTTTTTGATCTTCTGTCTGCAGCTATGTTTCACTACTGGAGGATTTTTGTTTTTGGTGGGGTTTTTATTTTGGTAACTGCCAGAGTCGACTTTGTTGCTGTTGTGTGTTCTTTTATGTGCATTTTATGCATGTTGCATACAGGACCTTGGTTAGTCATCTCATCCAAAGGACTGGCGCCCAGACCACAGCTCAATGTCGAGTGGTAGGGGAGTTTAAAATCACGGTCTGTGTGAAAATTGAACAGGGGTCACTTCTTAGTGACTGAGGTGCATTACCCCTTGGCTGCTGCTTGACTCTCTCTCTCTCTCTCTCTGTGAGGCTGTGATCTTGGCATTTTTTTAGCAGCAGCAAGTGGTGTAGGAACCAGACATGACAGGACTTAGAAATTGTGTTGAAAGAGTTTTTAATTTTGGTGTAGAAAATCGACCTTATTAAAAATGATAAAGTCATGAATTTGTCAGAAACAGCAACAGGGGGCCATTTGAATTCTTCTTATGGGAGAGAGCCGTTAATTTTGTCATGTCCAACATGATTTGGGTTTCACGAAAATCGTCCCTTAGTTGTGGACTCGTCAGATGTGTTTGCAATGGCAGTGAACTCCAGCGTCCCTCCCCCTGCCTTTGTGGCATACGACTGAGAGAAGTGTAGTATTCATTCATACATGCCTGCATAGTAGTTATTACTAATTTTGTTCTCTTCCTCTCATGTACTCGCTGTCTTTCTGGCTGCCTGATTCTTCCTCTGTCATTCTCTCGTCTGTCATTCTTTCTTTCTTTCTTATTCACACACACACACACACACACACACACGTACACACTTGAACACACTCTTTCGCAAGTGTGCACGCATACACATGCACTTTATCTCACTCTCCCCACCCCACTCGAGATCTTTCTCTTTCACACTCCGTCTCCCTACTCCCCCCCCCCCCCACACACACACACCCTACAGATTTGAAACTGTGTCACTGGTCTCTCCTCTGTGTTTCCCTTTCACAGTATATTTATAACCTCATGTCAGCCAGGCCAGACACCAGCATTGTTGGTCAGGGAAATAATTTGAACATCACTTGTCAAAGATGCGTGTGTGCATGATGAGGACGGCACATGAGAACGAGTATCAGATGAAACACTGGTTCTCAGATGGCACTTGAAAAGGTCGGCACAGCGCGGAAGACCGCGTGAGTGCAGCCGGATGGAGCCTTCACAATGTTGAATGGATCAGTTGCTGTTTGTCGAAGTGGAATCGACTGACCGTATTGGTCACCTGCACAGAACGAGGTTAGAAACGAGGTGGTGGGTTGGCTGATGTGTACATGTATGTGTGTTTGGGACGGAGGGGGGAGGGGCTTGGGGGCGGTGGGTGGACCCAGCTAGCGTTTATATATAGATGTCAGATCTGAGTGCGAGAATAAAGAAACGCTTACTTTCAGGCCAAACATATTAATCAGCAGTGTCAGTCTCACCAAATAGTGCACCAGTTACCTGATTCAACCTGTCATTCCGGTACGTGAGGGTTGAGGAGTTTGGGGGAAGGGGGTGGTGGTGGTGGGTTATCAGTTTATTTGATAGTTTCTAACTTCCTTACTTTTTTTCTGTTTTGTTTGGTGTGTGTGTGTGAGTGTGCGTGTGTGTGTGTGTTTGTGCGCGTGCGTGCGTGTGTGTGTGCATGTATGTGTGCACTTACTCTTGCTTGCATGTCCTTTCGTTTATGGAGGCATATAGCGGTACGAGGTTCTTTTGCCCGAACTCTTACTATCATAATACCTCTCAGACCTTGACAGAGCCCCTCTGCCACGACCACCTCACCTAGAGAGGGGTGGAAGGAAGTCAAGGATAATGACGGAGGGGTTGCATTAGTGTAGTGTGGTGTGTGCGTGCAGTGAGCACAGCCAGGAAGTGGTTTGGGTGCAGTTTTTTTTTTCTTCCAGTGTGTGTGTGTGTGTGTGTGTGTGTGTGTGCACAAGTGTGTGTGTGTGTGTTTGTGAATGGGTGTGTAAAACTGAGTGCATGTGTGTGTCTGTGGGTGCGTATGTGTTTGTGTGTGTGGAAGTGCATGTGCGTATGAGAGTGTGTGCGGGTGTGTGTTTCATTGTCTGTCAGTGGGTGTGTTTGTGCATGTGTGTATGAGAGTGTGTGTGTGTGTGTGTGTTTGTGTGTGTGTCAGTTGGTGTGTATGTGTTTGTGCATGTGTGTGTGTGTGTGTGTGTTTACGTGTGTGTACGTGTTGTGTGTGTCCTTGAATATGTGTGTCTGTGCGCGAGTGTGTGTGTGTGTGCGCGCGTGTGTAATGAGGAGGATCTGGCGCGAGAGTGTGTGCAGCCTGACCTGAGCAGCTCGCCTGTTCGATCGGCCCGTTCCCTCTACTCCCTCTTCCCCCTCCTTGGCTGCATGGCTTGCTGAGTCAGTACAGGAGGGGTGTCCCAGTTTGTCACCTTTTCCCCCGAAGGTTGCGAGGGTGGGGTCATTGACGCGCTTCTCTCTCTTTACCACTGATCTTCTTGGCACCATTCAACAGAGAGAGAGAGAGAGAGAGAGGGAGGGAGAGAGGGATTCTGTTTGGGTGCTCTTCAGCTCATCTCTGGCACTGTCGATTTACCACTCCACATCTTTCTCTCTGCTCTCTCTCTCTCTCTTTCGACCAGTCTCTCTCTCTGTCTCTCTCTCTCTCTCTGTGTCTCTTTCTCTCATTCGACCAGTCTCTCTCTCTCTCTCTCCGGCGCTCGCTCTCCCTTGTTTGCAGAATGGGTTTATCGTGTGGCTGTAAAGTTACGTGTGGCTGTAAAGTTACGTGTGGCAGCCTTTGCGCTGTCTCGCGTACATTCGTGCGCAAAGGATGGAGCTTGTGTTTGTGTGCGTGTGATAACGAATATGCAAATCCACAAAAAAATACACAAAAAACCCATGGCACTGCCTTGTATGCGTGGATCCGGGTGTGTGTGTGTGTGTGTGTGTGTGTGTACCAAAGTTGACTGTTTTCTGTTTGTGTATTGGGCGTATGTGGCGCAATGCATTATGAAATAGTCGGAGTGTTATTCTTTGTTATCGGTCGTGCTGTCTGTGCAGACTATTGTTTCTCAGTCCTGTCTCTGCATGCTGCAGTCGCTATCTTTCTATCCCTCCATCTTTATCTCCGCTGCTCCGTCTCCGCCCCTTCCCCCTCCCCATTCTCTTTAATTCCCTCCCCCTTCCCCTCCTCTCTCGCACTCAGTTTCTTCTCCGTCTTTTCGCCTTCTTAGTGCACTGAAAAAAAAGAAGAAAAAGATAAACATGTTTGTGCCTGTGAGCAAAGTTTTGTTTGTAAACCTCCATGCATCCAAAGGGGTGAATGGAAATTAAATCTTGAAGCATGGATGTGCGTGTGTGTGTGTGTGTGTGTGTGTGTGTGTCGGAGCAAGAGAGAGAGATAGAAGAAGAAGAAGAAGAAGAAGAAGAGAGAGAGAGAGAGAGAGAGAGAGAGAGAGCATGTGTAGGAAGACAGTAAGGCATTTTGTTCAGTGTCCTTGTAACACACACACACATGTATACATTATAATTGTGTGTGTGTGTGTGTGTGTGTGTGTGTGTGTGTGTGTAAAGATATTAGTGATTGTAGACATCTGGTTAAAGGATTACATCACATTTGATGATTATTAGTATTTGAGAGAAAAGAAAAAAACAAAATAGGTTTGAGAGAAGTGGGAGTCGTGTGGTGAGCAGGGACAAGCAGGATAGGTGGAGGATAGAATCAAATGTGAACGTTTGAAATGAATAGAAGTACAGTTGATGAAAATTACTGAATGGACTTTGTAAAAAGAACTAAAGTCATTGATTTAACAAGAGAAACAACTGATAATGGAAAAAAAAAGTATTATAGTAAACAGCAGTACTGGTGGCTGTCGATAACACACTTTGGTGTAAGATGTGTGTGTGTATGTATGTATGTATGTATTTATGAATGTATGTATGTATCTGTGTATCTATCTATTTATCTATCTGTATATTTCTATAGCTGCATATATGCAAATGGATAGAATGATCCAGGAAGATAAAAGGTGTTCTATCGATCGATCTATCTAGCTATCTATCTATCTGTATATTTCAAAACCTGCATGTCTGCAAATGGATAGAATGATCCAGGAAGCTAAAGGTTTTGGATTCAAATAATACTAGGACTGGGTAGTTCTTTTTCTCCCCCCCCCCACTCCCCTCCTACCCTCCATCACTGGTCCATGAGTGGGTGCTAGCCAGAAGCCTTTTTGAGGAGTCAGTAAAGTCCCATATAAACATGCAGGTAAAGAACTAAAAGGTCAAACAAAAATTGTTGCCCATAGCATAATGCTGTAGAAAAAAAAGAAGAAGAAGAAAAAAAAAAGGCATAACAAAATGTGTTCTGTTCGCTCTTGGCATAGACACCCAAAATTTCACACAAGAGAAATTTGTGTAGAGTTTCTAGAGGGTTAGTCATATGTGAAGCATATGTTTTAGTTGTTAAAAATATATGAAATTAAAGAAAAAGTG
>NC_134884.1:30078957-30153957 GCF_041734735.1 Babylonia areolata | reverse complement strand
AGCCTTCCTCTGTCTGTTTAATCTGTTTTTTGTTTTGCCTGTTTATATCTAGTCTTGTGTAGCTTTGTGTGTTTTGATTCATACTTCAGACCTTCATCTGTCTGTTCAGCCTTAGCTGACTTGGTGTGACCTGTATTGTATTGTATTTCTTTTTTGTCACAACAGATTTATCTCTTTTGAATCTGGACCTATCCACCTATAGAGAGAGTGCAGCTGGAATACAGCACCACCCGCATATATGTTAAAAAAAAAAAAAATCTGTCTGCATGTGTGTGTGTTAACTACGTGGATTTCACTACAGAATTTAGCCAGGTAAAACCCCTTTGTTGCTGTGAATTCTTTTACCTGTGCTAAGTGCATGCTGCACACAGGATCTCAGTTTATCATCTCAGCCGGATGACTGTGGTGGTTTTGTTAATCAGGTTTGTCTTCATGTTGGCTGAACTGTTCTGGCTGTTGTGTGGACTTCTTTCTTTCTTTTCATTATTTTTAAGTTTTTGATTTTTTAAAGTTATTTATTAAAGTATGTGAATAATCTGTGCTTACATCCACCTCCCAAATGGAATGTTTTTGGTTATAGTTATTTATCACTTCGTTGATGATCTGGAGGTGGGCTTTGGTGATGGATAGTGGACTGAATGAGTCAATTGTACACACATATGTACCGTATGCATGCTCACACACGCACACGTGTGTGCGCGCACACACACACATATGATATATATATATATATATATATATATATATATATATATATATATATCCAGCCATTCAATGAAAGCAGATTTGAACAGATGTGTTTTGAGGCTAGATTTAAACTAGCGTTTTGCTTCAGCTTGCCTAATTTGGAAGTGAAGTTTATTCTAGGTGACAGGACTGAGGTAGGGAAGGTATGCTGTCCTTGTACTTTCTTTATACAGTCTGGGATACAGAGAACACCTGTCAGCTGATGATTGTAATGAAGGGGATGGAACTGAAAGTTTTGTCTGATCGATCTTGTCACTGTGAACACACTCTCTCCCTCTTTGTCTGTCTGTCTGTTTGCAGAGTATAGTCAAAACTATCTTTATCATTTCGTTGATGTTATAAATATTAATTTTTTCTCTCCCTTCAGAATCCAGTTAGAACCAGCTTGATCATTTCATTGATTTTATAACTATGAACTCTCTCTCTCTCTTTCTCTGAAACAGTCAAAACAATCTTGATCACTTGATTGTTTGTTGTAACTAAACATTTGCCGCTCTCATCAGAATCCAGTCAGAATCATCTTGATCATTTCATTGATGTTATAACTGTCGACGTTTTCCTCTCTCAGCAGAATCCAATCAGGATCATATTGATAACTTTATTAATGTTTTAATTGTATCCTTTTTTCCCTCTTTGTTTTCAGAATCCAGCCAGGACCATCTTGCTCATTTCATGGATAACTCCAACACAGACATAGGCCGTCTGTGCATGAGTCTGTTTGCTGGATACTTCTCCTTTGGAGGCTGGTGAGATAGATGTTTATTTCACTTGTGATATAAGTGACTCTGTTATTCACTGAATTTTATTTTGTTTATTATTTTAAGCCAAGTTAACAATATCACACTCCACAAAATAAACCAAAAAGATGTGAAGTTACCATTAACTTAAATTTTTTTAATATTATTAGAAAATAATTTTAAGAAATCATTTTTATTTTATTTTATTAAAAATAAAATTCTTCTTCAGAATTTCAGTTGACACTTTCAGTATCTTAGTATTCAGTATTTGTAGTTAGGCAGATTTGTTCACAGGAACCCCACCGCCCCCATCCCCCACCCCACCCCCCTTCCTCAAACCAAACTAATTACTTCTGTGATATAAACTAACGTGGGATTTAATTCATAACCAGGATGTTTTACTTCTTGATTCAGAGTTATGAGCACTGCAGTAAAGTGTTCAATGTAATTGTTTTAGTCATGTCTGTCTCTGACTTTTCTTCTTCTTCTTATGTTTTTTTAATTTTTTTTATTATTATTTTTTTTTAAGATGAAAAGACAAGAAGAAGTAATTCAAGTCATTCAGCACTCGTTCACTCATTCAGAGCTGTGGTTTAATAGCAGTCTGTGTAGTTAACTTTCACACGAGGGCATCATAATGAGTTCTGGCAGGAAAAACACATTTGGGAGTTGGCAGAACTTATGAATTTTTATCAAATCATATGCTGTGGTGATATATAAAAAGTCAGAATATCTAAAAACATTGCAGTACTTTATTGCCTACAAACCATTGATCAAAGTGATTGAAATGTTTCCTACCTGGTAGAAATGATTCACTTATACAAAATTATATTTTTGTGAAATATATGTTTATTAGTTTATTTCATTTTGTTATATTTTTTAAATTAAAAAAAATCTCAACAGACATGCTGTAAAATACAACAACAAACAAACAAACTAAAACCTTGCCGAAAGTACTTGCCCATTTCATGTATAAAACATTTTAGTCAGCACAGATTGCCAGATCAATAGATTATCAAAATAGGATACAGGGTCTCCTCAAAAACCAGGGTCATGCAAGAAGGTCCCCGTGAAAGTCAGGGTCATGCAAGTAAAATGCATTTATTTTCACAATGTGCAACCCACATCTGTCACCCCATCTGGGACATACTCTGCCAAGAAGTGCTCTCCAGCCATTTTAGGGTCCTGTGCTAGTCACTCTGTAATTACAAAGTGCAAGCCAGTTTATAAATGTTGGCCGTTGAAAGAGTATTGAATTAAGTTGGTGTTTATTTTATCTATCAGTACAGTTCATGCTTTAGACTGGTTATATAAACACATAGAAAAAGAATGCCAAAAAAGAAAAGGAGAAAAAAAAAAGAAATGAAAAATTATGTGGAGTTTAGAAGGCAGCTACATGTTCATGTCGTGCCTTGAATATGATTTATCACAGTTTCTGCGTCAGTGAATTTTGAACAAAAGGTGTGTTTGGGTGTGACAGCAAGCAATTGCATGTCACTCTGGGTTAGTGTCATGAATGTGCGTGTGTGTGTGTAGGTGCAATCGTGCGTGAGTGCATGTATAATGGAAAGAGAGAGAGTGTGTGTGTGTGTGTTTGTGTGTGTGTGTGTGTGTGTGTGTGTGTGTGTGTGTTTGCCCGCATTTTGATGGATCAGAACATTTTTGTGCATTGTGTGAGAGAACAATGAGTGGCCTATCTATGTATCATCCTTGTATGACTTACTGGGTAGGCATCTGTGTTCATGTTTTGATGAATAGTTTGTCCATACATTTTTATTGCCTGTGTCACATTTATGTGCGAACCCCAAGCCGCCCCGCTTTCCACACTCCCACTTCATGCGCCATTTCCCAGTTCCCTCCTATCACAGCAGTTTTTGAATGCAAGGTTATTTTTGCACTGACAAAATTGATTTTGTTGTGTAGAACAGGCATATCGTTGGTTTAAAAACTTTTAAGTGTTCAGCAGTACACATGATTGCAATGCAAGCAAAGGCAAAAGAGCATCAGTAAGCTTAAAGCTTATATTGTGCTCACTTGTTGCACTTTCAGTTTTAATGTGATGACTGATGAACTATCACTTAATCAAATAACTTATTCATAAACAGCACACAGTGGAATAAAACAAATGAATAAACAAATAATTTGATAAGTAAGATAATGCTACTGTCATTATCAGTGTGAAATTAGATTTATAGAGGCATCACCTGGTGGAATAGAAACCCCCCAAAGAAAAACAAATTAGTTATCAATAAAGTAAAAATAAAATCTAGAAAAAAAGATTTGTGGGGGTGGGGTGGGGTACAGAGGGGAGAGGAGAAATACGGACGAATCAGACATTGAACATAAAGTCAGTCAAGGATGTATGATCAGGACATCAGACAGATTTATCAGACAGAATCATACTGTACCCGTTCTTCACAAATATTTTAAAAGTTTAAATCTATTTGAATCAAATACGAACTAATGAACAGTTTGAAATATGAATATATTAGTATCGTCTTGGAGGTAGGGTTACCATTCAGCAGAGTTCATTAATGGATGTAGTTTGGAGATAGTTAAGATTGTATCTGCCTAAATGACATGAGAGTATTGACAAAATAATAGATAATGTTCAGTGGTTTTGCTTGCGGTGCCACATGCACAAGGTGGACCATTTACTGAATGTTGGTTGAAAATCTAATCAGGCAAATCATTACAGTCACACACAATGATTGTTTTGTGTTGGGAAGGGCAGTCATCACATCACACATCATATTCACTCTGCATATTGTTTTTGTTTTGGACAGGGCAATTATCACAGTCACACAACTGATTCTTTTTGTTTTAGGCAGGCAAATCATCACAGTCACACGCCTGATTGATTTGTGTTGGGTGGGGGGCAAATCATCACAGTCACACATCTGATTGATTTGTGTTGGGTGGGGAGCAATCATCACAGTCACACGTCTGATTGATTTGTGTTGGGTGGGGAGCAAATCATCACAGTCACACGTCTGATTGATTTGTGTTGGGTGGGGAGCAAATCATCACAGTCACACGTCTGATTGATTTGTGTTGGGTGGGGAGCAATCATCACAGTCACTGAACTGATTGATTTGTGTTGGGTGGGGAGCAATCATCACAGTCACTGAACTGATTGATTTGTGTTGGGTGGGGGGCAATCATTACAGTCACACACCTGATTGTTTTTTGTTGGGCAGGCAAATCATCACAGTCCTGATAGAAGAGGTGCACAATCCAGTGAAGTAAGTACTGGGGAGAAGGAGAGAGAGGGAGGAGGAGGGGTTGAGGGTTGATAATATGTACAAATCTTAGTCTCAGAGAATTATTCAGATTTAAAAAAAAAGAGAATTGTTAAGGTTTTTTTTATGAAGAAAATTCTTCACATTTTATTAAGAGCTTGAATTGTTCAGATTTTATGAAGAAAAATGTTCAAGAGTTTATGACTGACATGGGAGTTTTTGAAGCATTATGTTACATATACAGTACAATCATCCATCAAGGTTTTATGACTGACATGGGAGTTTTTGAAGCATTATGTTACGTATACAGTACAATCATCCATCAAGATTTTATGACTGACATAGAAGTTTGTGAAGCATTATGTTACATATACAGTTTAATTATCCATTAAGAGTTTATGATTGACATAGAATTTGTGAAGCATTGCATTTCGTAAGACAAACTACTAGTATTATTAATTATTCAAGCTTGTGCGAGGCATTGTGTTTAACTCATTCTACTCCAGGTACAAGTTCACTTGTACCATGATTACTTCCCCTGCGGACCAGGTAGGAGTATTGTCATACCAACACACTATTCTAATTTTGTTCATTCTTGCTTGGTACAGTTGGCATTGTAAGCTGAACCGTTCACGGATTCTGGAAGCATAAAAACGAAGCTATTTTTTACCACATTAAATCAACAATTCTCCGTTGATTTTTGCTGTTTTAGTGAACCACCCAGTTTTTTTTCTGCAGTGGTCTAACGTAGTGCTGGTTCAGGGGAGATGTAGCAGGCATGTAGCTGTGGGGTAGAATGAGTTATACGCACGCTATTTTATCCATCACACTTCTTCTTCTTCTGCGTTCACTCGTATGCACACGAGTGGGCTTTTACGTGTATGACCGTTTTTACCCCGCCATGTAGGCAGCCATACTCCGTTTTCAGGGGTGTGCATGCTGGGTATGTTCTTGTTTCCATAACCCACCGAACGCTGACATGGATTACAGGATCTTTAACGTGCGTATTTGATCTTCTGCTTGCATATACACACGAAGGGGGTTCAGGCACTAGCAGGTGTGCACATATGTTGACCTGGGAGATCGTAAAAATCTCCACCCTTTACCCACCAGGCGCTGTCACCGTGATTCGAACCCGGGACCCTCAGATTGACAGTCCAACGCTTTAGCCACTCGGCTATTGCGCCCGTCATCCATCACACAAATTTAGGATGTTTTGACCCTTTTACAGGGATGTACCCAAGGCTCTGGTGCTGAGCTTTCTGGTGGCCATCAGTCTCTTTGTGCTGACCAATGTGGCTTACTACATGGTCCTGTCTCCTGACGAGGCCCTGCAGAGTGATGCTGTGGCCATGGTAAAGTGTGTGTGTGTGTGTGTGTGTGTGTGTGAGAACTCAGAACTGAGAGAGAGAGAGAGTGTGTGTGTGGGAGGGGGGGGGGTCGGTGAAGGCAGGGGGAGGGGGCCTTCAGGATTGATAAAAGCAGAGATGATGAGTAAGAGGAAGTTGTTTTGAAAAAGGCCGCAGGAAAAGGTGTTTGAGCAGGGATGGTAGGGGGAAAGTCCCAGAGGGGAAGGGGGCGGGGGGCACTGCACAGGTGCACAATGTAAAAAAAAAAAAAAAAAAAAAAAAAAGTGGTATGATTGATCAGTCAAGAGGGAGAAGGAAGAAAGAGATGGGGGAGGGGTACTGACAAGGGAGGACAGTATGATGGCAGACTGGAAGGCGTTAAGATGTTTGCGCAGCTACAAGGGAGAAATAATCATAACAACAAAATGACAAGTGAAACATACTGTGTGTACGTTTTTGCCAAACAACAACTGGCTTTGACTTCAGAACTCAAAACTAACTTTATTTCTTAAGGAATGATGTTTTATTCTTTAAGAATGATATTTTAGGCCAGAGAGAAGTGGGGAGGCAGGTAAAATACAGGCAAGTACTTAAGTAGTGAAAGGGAAAGAAATTAAGAAAAAGGGAAAGAAAAACAAAGCTTCCTTCCACCTCTGCACGCCCCCGTCCCCCTGCCCCACTCAGCTCTTACCGACCATCCCCCCCATCCCCCCCCCCCCCCAAAAAAAGAGAGAGAGAGACAAAAATGATGAACAGTTGAGCACGTTAGCACCTGCAGACAGGCACTGACAGTGAATAACGGAGATTAGAGAATCCAACAATAAATGCCTGTGGGGGAAAAAACAAACTCATGGAATAACACACATGTGTGCTGGATTAAAAGATAATAGTGATTGAAATGCACAGGAG
The DNA here is from genome assembly GCF_041734735.1 of Babylonia areolata. Taxonomy (NCBI): domain Eukaryota; kingdom Metazoa; phylum Mollusca; class Gastropoda; order Neogastropoda; family Buccinidae; genus Babylonia; species Babylonia areolata. Next base: position 30,146,973 of record NC_134884.1, on the reverse strand, counting down.
TGGGACTGCCGATCGGCTTCACTTGGCAGTGAGTTGATGCAGTGACTCATTGCAGGCTGCAGAACAAATCAGCATTGGAATCCCCAGAGTGTGCCACCTAATGAAAGTGTAAACACCGGAACGGCACTGAACGTCCACACACCCATACACTTGCACATACATGCAGACACGCACTCACTCTCCCACTCGCTCACTCACAGACGTGCACATTCACGAAGCACACACAGACACACATGCGCATGCGCACAGAATCACAGTATCAGTATCAGTAGCTCAAGGAGGCGTCACTCGGCCAAATCCATATATGCTACACCACATCTGCCAAGCAGATGCCTAACCAGCAGCATAACCCAACACGCTTAGTCAGGCCTTGAGACAGAATCACAGTGACATAAAGAGCGATGTAGAAACATTACCCCACATCATTCTCTCCAAGGCAGGTGCAAGTGTATTTCTATATGAATTACACTTTTTTCCTTGATGTCACATGCATTTTGTTTTCTTCCTTTCTTTTAAAATGTCATTCGATAGGGTATGGAGTGGGGGCAGGGAAGGTAATTGTGAGGAAAGCTAATTCAAGTAGGACTAATTCAGTAAGTGTGAGTGTGTCTGTGTGTGTGTGTGTGTGTGTGTGTGTGTGATATCCATTATATATATACAGGTTTCGTGTGTGTGTGTGCGCGAGCATGTGTGTGCATGCATGCATGCATGCATGCATGCGTGTGTGTGTGTGTGTGTGTGTGTGTGTGTGTGTGTGTGTGTTACATGAAATAGTAGCAGTTTGACTTGGTCTGCTGTAAATACCTTACCAAGTGCAGTGTTTTCTGTTTAACTCTCTCTGGACGATAGAATGCATGAGCATTCCAACGTAAAATGTATTCAGATTCCGACGATGGAATGGAATAGCATTTCCCAAGAACAAAGATCCATCACGCACCGTATACATGATTTTGTGATTAGCCAACCAGAGTGCGCTATTCTGGGTCACTCCACAACCGAATGGTATGATTGGCCAGCCTGTCATGTGTGGACTGTCTCGCATACACGCTGACAAAGTCACTGACCGGTTACCGGCTTGCGTGGCAGCCTGTTAGCAAATGGTGTCTGAAGCGGGTTCTCAAAATGTTGCGGAGTGAACAAGGCAGTGACAGCAACGTTTTAGTGATGCCGAAGACCAGCAGTAAGTGTGATCTCTTGTTACCACAACATGTGACAATGGTAACAGCATGGATCAATAAGTAAGAACAGTCCCTATGCTCTCCTTGTTCCTGTTAGGATCAGCAAAGAAGCCAGGTCATATTATCTGTGTGTGCAGTAGTAGTGTACATGCAGGCATTTGTGTGTAGGTATTTGGATTGTTTGACAGACACACATGCACACACATATACACATGCATGCACACACACACACACACAAGTGTGGAGTGATGGCCTAGAGGTAACGCATCCGCCTAGGAAGCGAGAGAATCTGAGCGCGCTGGTTTGAATCACGGCTCAGCCGCCAATATTTTCTCCCCCTCCACTAGACCTTGATTGGTGGTCTGGACGCTAGTCATTCGGATAAGACGATAAAGCGAGGTCCCGTGTGCAGCACACACTTAGCGCACGTAAAAGAACCCACGGCAACAAAAGGGTTGTTCCTGGCAAAATTCTGTAGAAAAGTCCATGTCAATAGGAAAAACAAATAAAACTGCACGCAGGAAAACTACAAAAAAAAAAAGGGTGACGCTGTAGTATAGTGACGCGCTCTCCCTGGGGAGAGCAACCCGAATTTCACACAGAGAAATCTGCTGTGATAAAAAGAAATACAAAATACAGACACACACACACACACATGCATGCACGCACGCATGCACGCACAGAGTGCTGGATTCTCACCCAAGTTTCCCCTAGTTCAATCCCTATCACACCTGGCGAGTTGAGGGTGGAGATTTTTCTGATCTCCCAGGTCAACATACGTACCAGTACCTGAACCCCCTTCGTGTGTGTATGCATTCAGAAGATCATATACGCAGGTTAAAGATCCTGTAATCCATGTTGGTGTTTGGTGGGTTATGGAAACAAGAACATACCCAGCATGCACATTCCTGAAAATGGAGCATGGCTGCGTACATGGCAGGGAAAAAAACCCTCATACAGGTAAAAATGTTACATGTCGGTATGAGTGTGTGAGTGTGACTGAAAGCTAGCTGATTGAATGACGCAGGAAACAAGTGATTAGTGCCTGATGGCAGCTGTCAGCTGGCTCAACCCAGGTAGGAAGCCTGTTGTGCAAATGACTCATGTTTGTAAAGCACTTGGAGTTTGGTCTCTGACTGAGAATAGGTGTTTTTGTAGGTATCCATGTCATCGTTTGATGCGAAGCACGTGATGTTGTTTTCCTGCTGTGTGACCTTGACATGTGGACCCCTGTCTGTCTGTCCTTCATCAGTCTGTCACAGGTGTCTGCCACACCTGTCTGAAATTGTACACTCAGGGATTGATAAAAAATACAAAAGGCCCCTTTTTGGAAACTGGTTGCATCATGCTGACAGGGGTTGTGAACTGGGCTGCCTGTTATCTGTTGTTCAGGATGTGTGTGTGTGAGTGTGAGAGAGAGAGTTGTGTGTGTGTGTGTGTGTGATATGTCTGCCGTCTGGCTGCACTATCTGGTGGTGGGATTTTACAAGTACAGCACTTCACCTCATTGACGTTTTAAAAAAACAACTTTTTTTTTTTTAAAAGGCCGTCAGTTCAACTCTGCAAACAACAACAACAAACAAGCAAACAAACAACTCCCCCCCAAAAAAAAAAACCACAAACAAACCCAACAACAGCAGCAAACAAATAATTAGCAGAAACCTGAGACTTATGTCTTTGTATGTGGAAAAGGTGTACGGTTTCTCACTGATGCACAGTGGATCCAAGGCGCTGAGGGAGGAGTGTTTTTGGTGTGCTGTGTGCAGGCATTTGGGAAGCGGTTGCACCCCACCCTGCCTTACATCCTAGCCACCATGGTCACTCTGTGCTGTGTGGGCGGCATCAATGTGGTGGTCATGGGACAGCCTAGGTGGGTCTGCTTGCTGGTGGTGGGATGTGGGGTTTTGTTTCGTTGTGGTGGTGGTGGTGTTGTTTTGTCTTTTTTGGGGCTGGGGATGTTTGTGGTGGTCATTGTGTGGTGGTTTATTAATTGTAAGTGCTCAGATCTTCACGGAGTGTGTGTGTGTGTGTGTGTGTGTGTGTGTGTGTTTGTATATATATATGTGTGTGTGTGTGTGTGTATGTGTGTATGTGTGTTTGTGTGTGTGTGTGTGTGTGTGTGTGTGTGTTTGTATATGTGTGTGTGTGTGTGTGGTTTATTGTTATCATCATATGTAGTTTTTGCTGTAAGTGTAAGTAGTGTTTAAGTTCTGTGTGTGCGTTTGTGCTTGTTTGTGTGTGCGCGTAGTCTTAACATTTTTGTATTTATTCTTAAGTGATGTGCGTGTGTGTGAGTGTGTGTTTGTATGTGCATGTGTGGTTATTGTAAGTACTTACACCTTCAGTAAGTTGAACTCAAGAATTCAGATTATAACTGTTATGATTTATATATGATTGTGAATGTTTTTTTTCCCTGTCTGTGTGTCTTTTAAGTTGTATAATTTTATTGTCAGGGGTGAGGCATTGTCATTCTTTTGCAAGACAGAAAGGAGATTAAAGCAGCAGGCTTCCAGAGAGAGAGGCATTTGTGGGAAAGATAGAGAACCTGGTTTGGAAGCATCCGGCATTGGGGGAAAAAGTTTATATGCATGCATTCATCAGTACACTCGCACACACACACGCATGCACACGCGCACACGCACACACACACACGCACACACATACGCACACACATACAAACACACACCCCTCAATCAATAAATCACTGCACAGTTTGGAAGAATGAACAGGATGTTTGTTCATCATTAACTGTATTGCACACATGCTAGATGTATGCATATACATACACACATGCACCTGAACACACACACACACACAAACATGCACCTGTTCACACACGCAACACAAATACACACACACACACACTCTCACACAAACACACATGCACCTGTACACGTACACACAACACACACGCACACACACACACAACACATGCACACGCACACAACACACACACACACACACACACACACACACACACACCTGAGCACACATACACACACACACGCACCTGTTCACACACACACACACACACACACACACACACACACACACACATGCTTTTGTACACCTGCCACTTCAGAGGAAAAAACAGGATGTTAGTTCAGCGAACGCAGCACTGTTCTTGGCACCATCATGAAAACAGAACTAAACATCAGCGTTAATGACTGTGTGCAGAATACTGTACGCTGCTGCCCGCTTGGGTCACATGCCTCGACTGTTCGCCATGTTGCATCACAGATTTTTAACACCTTGGCCTGCAACCTTTACTATGGTAAGGCAACGAACACATAGCTGCTTTTGTCAGAGTTTGGTTATAAATGGTCGTATATGTGCAGCGTTTTCTTTGTTTGAGGATACACACGTCTTTTACGTCCTTCCAAGTTCAGTAGTGATATTAGAACTAGTTGCTGTAGCCTTGGTCTGTCTACCATAAGGTATAGGCTCCAAAGGCCTGATCAGAGTGTTGAGTTTATGTGAAGATAAGGATTCTGCTCCCTTTCTTTAAAAAAAAAAAAAAAAAATTACCAGCATTGTATATGGATCAGCCTGCATATTTTGACACCTCCTTGAAACTGCTGTTGGATGGATGTAGTGGCAGTCTCCACTCTGGGGGAGAGGGTGGGGGGGGTTGCTCACTCAGTCTGGCTCCATGACTAAGCCATTATTGTCGTCAGTATTGGATTAATTGGTGGTGTCCTGGTGTCCTAAGTTCGTTAAATCAGTATGAATACCACCGAAGTGGCTGAGCAGCATTAGTGCAGGATCTCCTCTGGTGTGTGGCCTCCTGGTAACCTAACACTGATGGTTCCCTGTGGATTGCTGACACTGGGACTGTGGCAGATGAACCCAGGTGTGGCTGTGTATGGGAGAACTGGAATACGGGGTGAGGGAGTAATGCCACTGAAATGGTACTGATGGGGCAGCAAAACTATTAAAAAAAAAAAAAAAAAAAAAAAAAAAAAAAAGCATTTGAAACTGTTTTGCAAGGCAGAGGATTGTGATTGCTGATGTTCAAACAATGGAGCATGCACAGTATTGGACTGGGCTTCAGTCAGTTCAGATTACTTTGTAATACATGATTGGATTCACTCTGATATGTATATGGAGAGAGAGAGAGAGAGAGAGAGAGATGTCATTTTCCTTTGCTACTCCATCATCTGCATGTTTTAGCATTACTATTGCCACTCATTCAGAGTCCCCAGTACACAGCCACATATGCCGCCACACCAGGGTTCATCTGCTGCAGCTCAGTGCCAGCAGATCACAGGAAAGTGTTGATGTTAGGTTGCCAAGAGGCCACATGCCAGAGGTGACCCTTGTGGGATGCATACTGATTTCAAAAGCAAAAATTTCCATCTGTGATAGAAAGGATTGAACATGTTCTGTAATTTTTTTTTTTTTTTTTTGCCCCATCATCTGCCCCGTTTCAGTGGCATTACTCCCACACCTCTCATTTAGATTCCCCCATACACGGCCACACCCGGGTTCGTCCGTCGCAGTTCCAGCGTCGGCAGTCCACAGGGAACCATCGATGTTAGGTCGCCTGGAGGCCACACACCAGAGGAGACCCTGCACTGCTGCTGAGTCACTTCGGTGGTGTTCAGTGGTGCCTGTTCTGTTTTAACGTACATAGGACACCACCTACTAAGCCCCCTACTAACGACAATAATGGCTTAGTTCTGAAAATTTGTTCTAAAACTGCCCTCTGGGATATAAGCACATACAGGAATAGTGGAAGTAGTAACTGAAGTACTAGTAACTGTGTTACAGTAAGAACAATTCCTATGGCTTGCCACTCTTGTCTGTGTGTGTGTGTGTGCACATATGACAGTTTTACAACAGCAGGGATAACAAAGATAATGGCATGAATCAAATATTGCAGCAGCAGCTGCAGCAGTTGCGGTGACAGTGATCATTTCCATGAAGTGTTCATGTGTACATGATGATGTCTTTGCTGAAAAGGGTTGGAAATGATGTAAAACAGGCTCTTTGGTTAGTGTTGTTTTAAAAAAAATTTTTTTTTTTTTTTACATGTTATTGTTACTGGCTGGGACAAACTTCTACCACCACCACCACCACTACCACCACCACCAACACACCACCATCACCAGCACGATGACCACCAACAACAATTGTAACAGTGATCATGATGACAAGATTGAAGAACAAAAACAAGTGGATGATGATCATGTTCACATGTGCTGCGCGGTTGCTGCTACTATGACTACTACTACTACTGCTAGTATCATCTTGATCTCCACCACCAACACAACAAAACAGTGATAAGAATGACAACGACCATGATGACGACAGTTTTGATGAGGATTATATTGATTTTTTTGCTACATAGTTGCCACTACTACTACTACTACATTACCGCCACCACCAACACTACCTACCACCACTAACGCAACAACAATGACAATGACCTCGATAATGTCAACAACAATGACCACAGTGATGATGTCAACAACATGTGCTACATAGTTGCCACTACTACTACCACTACTACTAGTACCACCACCACCACTACCACCACCACCACCAACACTACCTATCACCACCAACACAACAACCACCACCACAACAATGACCTCGATAAGATCAAACAACAATGACCACTATGATGACGACAGCAACAGATTTTCACATGCACCACATGGCTTCCTTGTGTTTTGCCTGAAGCAGTGGCTGTGGTGTGGTGGTGTGTGTCAGTTTTTAGGGGCCTTGTACATGTTGCTGTCTGGGACGGTGTCATCATTGATCAACTACATCAGTCTGTACGTGTGCATCATGCTGCTGATACTCCTGCTAGCCCTGCTTTACCTGAGGTACTCCCAGCCACACAGGCAGCAGCCTTATCGGGTGGGTGTGTCGTATATGTGTTTTGTGTGTGTGTCATATGTGTGTGGGTGTGTCGTGTGTGTGGGTGTGTCGTATACATGTGTGTTTGTGCTTGTGTGTGTGTGTGTGTGTGTGTGTGTGTGTGTGTATGTTGAGATGGCTTGGGAACGTATGTGTGTGTGTGTTTGATGCTGGACCTGCTCTACCTGGGGTACTCCCAGCCACACAGGCAGCAGCCCTATTGGGTGGGTGTGTCGTATGTGTGTGTGTGTGTGTGTGTGTTTGTGTGGTTGTGTGTTATAAGTGTGTGGTGCGTGTGTGGTGCGTGTGTGTGTGTGTTGTATGTGTTGTACGTGTGGTGTGTGTGTGTGTGTGTGTGTGTGTGTTGTATGTGTGTGGGTATGTCGTATGAGTGACTATGTGTGTGTGTGTGTGTGGTGTGTGGAGAGGGTTTGGGAATGTATGTGTGTGTGTGTGTAGATTTTTTTTCTATGTCAAGTCAAGTCAAAATGATCTTTATTGAGGGTAAAAGAATAAGCTTATACAGCTTTTTCACATCCTGCCCTGTGTGTGTGTGTGTGTGTGTGTGTGTGTGTGATGCTAGCCCTGCTCTACCTGAGGTACTCCCAGCCACACAGGCAGCAACCCTGTAGGGTGTGTGTGTTTGTGTGTGTGTGTTTGTGTGTGTTACTGATGGCTCTGTTCTGCCCAGGGTACTCCCAGGCACACAGGCAGCAACCCTATTGGGTGGGTGGTCGTGTGTGTGTTTTGTGTGTATGTGTATGTGTGGAGAGGGGTGTGTGTGTGTGTGTGTTTGTGTGTGTGGATAGGCTGTTGTGTGTGTGTGTGTGTTTATTTGTGTATGTGTGTGTGTGCAAAGTTGTGTGTGTGTCTCTGTGTCTGTGTGTTCAGGGCTAGAAATTCCCAGACTTTTTTTTTAGTTGTCCTGTGGACAGGTGGATGTAAAAATATGTTAATAGATACATGTTATGGCTGTGAGGGTGGAGTGTTTCAAGTGTATGGGTCAGTTGGTGTCAGTGTGTCTGCATTCAGTTTTCCTGTATTTTGAGAGTGACTTGATGGCCATCTAAAAGTCCGTGCCAAATGAGAACCAAAAATGCACACACTTTTATGTACACACATGCTGACACAACCTATGATCATATGCATTTGTGTTCTATGAATGCAGGCAGTATGATTCTGCAATATGCTAACAATTCTTTTAGAAAGAGCATTCGCTTTGTGACTTGTAGAGGATGTAACCCCCCAAAACAGAGTATGGCTGCCTGCATAGCAGGGTAAAAACAGCCATACATGTAAAAGCCCACTCATGTACATATGAGTGAATGTGGGAGTTGCAGCCCACGAACGAAGAAGAAGAATGAAGTAGAGCATGTAGGGAAAGCAGTAGTTTGTTTGCCTGCCCTTAACCATTAAGCATTGCGTGCTGATGTTTCAGGTACCGATGCCGGTGTTGCTAGGCCAGGTGTTGCTGACCTTTTGTCTCATAGCTGTGTCAGTGTATGAGAAGCCCCATGAGCTGGGAGGGTGTCTTCTGCTGCTGGCCTCTGCCATACCTGTCTACCTGATCTTCGTCAGGTGGTCCTGGAAACCTAAAGCCTTCATCTGTGTTGTAGGTGAGTGTGCAATGGCAATTCATTTACAGTTTAAGTCTTCTGTGAAAGACTTGGACTCTCAAACTGGGAGGCAAGATTGCACTGGCTGTTTGTGCTGCAGCATTGTTTAGTTGACCTTTGGGTTGATTGTCCTAAAACCTTCCTGGCTGAGAGAGTGGAGATGTAACTTGGGCAAGACACTCTCTGTAGCAATCATATTCTACCCAGAGAGTTCCGACAGCAGTTGCCTCCACTGCCGGTCTGATGATGAGACAGTCAGATATAGTTGTCATACATATGTCTACAAGCCTTCATCTGTGTATAAGGTGAGTGATGTCAACAAGCCTTTATGTAGTAGCGGAGTGTTACTGACAAGCCTTCATCTGTGTAGTAGGTGAGTGCTGTCAACAAGTCTTTTAAAGTTGTTCATTGATATCCATAAGCCTTTGCCTGTATATTAGGTGAGTGATGTCCAAAAGCCTTTGTCTGTTTACTTTTTAAGTCATAAATCATATCTACAAACCTGAAGTCTGTGTATTTTGTAAGAAGTGTTCAGTACAATCCTGCCTTTGTATGGTTGGATTGGTGACTGATGTCCACAAGCTTTCCTTTGCGTAGTGGGTGAGTGATGTCAACAAGTCTGAAGTCTTTGTGTAGTTGGTGAGTAATGCACATTCTCATTACAGCTCATCCAGTCAGTTTATTTCATTTGAATTCAGTTCAGTTGGGGCAGTTATGCTGCATACATGGGTTTGTCTCATAGAAAATGGCTGACTGAGCAGTGTGTTCTTTGCAGTGAAACATATTTCCATTCTGGTAGGCAACTCCTATTGGCTCAGTTCGGTATTATTTTCAGGGAGCTAAGATTATATCCCTTGGACCACAGTTAGAAAACGGGTGCTTACACTTCAGACAGTTTGCTCAGCTCATCTCAAGAAAAAGTACTAACAGAAAAAAGTATTGGCGTTTTTGTGCTGGTGTCAGCCAGAGCTAGTGCCACATATGTTGTGCGCATGGATCATGTAAAAATCGATTCTATTGTACATTCTGCAATGAATGGAACCCTTTGGGATGGTACCTTACATTTCAAGGAAGAAACTGAAACTGGAGAGAATGAGTGTAGCAGGCATCAGTTGGGTTTTTGCTATTTTCAGCCATTACTAGTGTTTATATTGATCTTGTTACTGTTGTTGTTGTTTCTCCTTCACAAGCGAAGATGAGCTGACAGTTCACACTGGGTGGGTCTGTAAGATGACAAGTAAGTCTAGTCGGGAGCTCTGAAGTGTGTTTATGTAATTTTCAGACGGGATCACAAACTTCATCCAGCGGGTGCTACACGTGGAGCTGCCAACAATGTACACCAGCCGCCAGAGTTGTTGACACAGTGGAGGGCTGTGGGGACACAGCCTGGAACACACACACCTTGGGCTCACATGGACGACTGTGGGACCCCGGCACCACTGAGAAGCATCTTCCATTAGATATCTGGGGCTCTATGCAACAAGCGTGATAGTCGTCAAAGCCGAGTGCAGACCGTGCTGCAGTCAGCGCTGTGCGCTCTCGTGACGCCAGACTCTCGATTTTGCTCAAGCTCTCTGCAGCGGACATCTACTACATCCTTGGGTGTGTGGTTGGCAAGTGTGGTTTGCATGTTTGGTTGGCTGGGTATGTCTGGAACCAAAACGGGGAGACAGGAGATGCGAGTTGTGTCAACTTTGTAGACGCTTGTGATTCAGTTACCCGGTGAAGACTGTCAAGCCTGACCTGGCAGTCCATTCTCTATCACATGTTGCTCCTTTTGACTGTGTGTTGTATTGCTGTTGGTTTTTTTTTTTGTTTTTTTTCCCACACTCTTGGCACGGTGCCTGCTGTGTCCATGTGTGTAGCATTGTTTGATGGTGCTTGCAATGCTTCTTCGGACCTCTGGTACGGATGTTTAGGTTTTTGGCTGTAGATCTGACCAACGGGGTGAAAGTGAACTTTCTGGACGTGTGTAGTCACCATCCGCCCTGCATGCCAGAGGCCATGATGGGCAGTAAAAGTAAGGATGTGTGTTGGCAGAGAGAGAGAGAGAGTACAGCTGAACTGTCATTGTGTTGTCTCCGATTTGCTGTTTTAATGTCAGCATTCCACATAGAAAGAGGTGTGGATGGAATTGTTTATTTTTTTATGAAATGGACTCAGTTTATTTTTTATCACAAGTGAAATGTCAGTTGAGAGATCCATACTTTTTTTTTTTCTGCGAATGAGAGCAAGATGTTCATGACTGTTCATGACTGCTGTGATACCATTTTGGTTTTGTTTCTCTTCCCAGTTTCGTTTCTTGGTCAGTTGAGACATGCAAACATCATAGCAATATCATAAACGATATGTTGTGTCTCAAGTGTACAATCCTGCTAAGCTGCATTGTGATACGCTGTGGTCATCATTATCATCTTCATCATAAAGCCTGAGTATATATCTTGAGTAAGCAAGTGAAGTTATTGTGGGATGAGGGCTGCGGTGTTGCTTGCTTGCTGTGTTGGTTCACCTGCAAGGAAGAAAAGTGTGTGCAAGTTGACAATACCTTTAGCATGACCGGGCCGCATTGTGCTAATAGAAACTGAACATTGTATCAGTGTTCATAGACATACAACAGTTTGTCAGCTTTTTTGTGTGCTTTTTTTGATTAAGAAATTGCCTTGAAATTCATTTGAAAATCTGACTGGCTGTTTGTGGGTTAATGGATGAACAATTGGGTAACAGGTGTGTGAACAAGCACAGAATAGCATGTTGCAAATGACTACATTTTTAATGGGATTTATTAAGATATAGGGACCCCTCCTCCAGTTTTTGTTAAATCAGTAAATGGCTGTGTTATGAAATGGAAAAAAGTGACATTGATTTTACAGTTGCTATACATTTGTTGTTAATCATTGTCTCAGATCCCTAGGCTCAGATCAGGAAAAACATACACCTTGCTAATACACCCGGGTCTTCCTATTGTTGTCAGATGGGATACCAGGAAACTACTTCAGTCACACTGATTGTACATACTGACTCGGGTCAAAAGCTTTAATTCATTATCGTTTGACATGACAGATTCAATGATGGTTTCAGTGCCTGAGAGCACAGGAACCAGCCTTGCCGTCCATCTTTTATCACATATGCTTTCTGGAAGTCATCACCCAGTAAGCGTGGGGTTGGGGTTATGCTGTTTTAACATTTAATTTGGTAATAGCAAACATGATTATTTCAGAGCAGCTCATGTGCTGAAATATCTGTGTGTTTATACCTTCAAGAATGAATGTTTATGCCTTAAGGAAGGTACCTGTTAACATCTGAATCAGGTATAACATATCCAGGAAAATATTGTCCATGACAAAGAGTGATCTACATTGACAGCTGAATTTGTTTGGATTTGATGCCAATTAATTGGGGAAAAGTATGTTCATGACAAAGATTGTTATCTGCTTTGACAGTTGAATTTGTTGAGAAAATTGACAGCTGAATTTGTTGAGATTTTGATACCCAGTTTATGGGGTTAAAGTATATTCATGACAAAGAGAGTGACCTGCATAGACAGATGAATTTGTTGGGAAAATTGACAGCTGAATTTTTTTGGGTTTTGATGCTGAATGTATGGGGGTAAAGTATGTTCATGACAAAGAGACGGATCTGCATTGGTAACTGAATATGTTGGGAAAAGTTATATTCATGACTAAGAGACTGATCTGCATTGACAGCTGAATTTGTTGGGGAAAAATGTAATAATAATAATAATAACTGGACATTTATCAGCACTTTCCTCATTGCATATAGTGCTTTAAATCATCATACACATGCATACGAAACACACTCAGTCCTCAACTCACAATCATGCACAATAAATATATACATGCGCATACAAACTTGTACATAGAATACATACATACATACATTCAATGCACAAACAATACAGCGTTACAAATATACCTACACAATCAACTAACTACTGTCATGTATGAGAGAGGGTCTAGAGGGAATGCTGTTGGAAGAGGAAAGTCTTGAGGTTATATCTAAAGGAAGGCAGTGAGGGGCTGTGACAGATGTGGTGAAGCAGATTTGAACAGCAGATGATGAAAAGGCTTGACCACTGTGCTGTTCTCTTGTATTTTGGGACGTTGAAGGTTCTATCATCTGCAGCAGAGTGAAAAAAACGGGAGGGTACATAGATTTGAAAGATGTCAGGTATCGGGGTGCAGTTCCAAATATGACATGGCAGCAGAGACATGCGGCTTTGTATTTGATTCTTTGCTCTATGGGTAACCATATGAACAGTAATTATGTTCATGACAAAGAGACTGATCTGCGAAAATTATTTGCATTGACAGTTGAATGCTTGTATCCTTAGTGGATATTGAGACAAATGGAGCACAACAACAAAAAACGGTCATCAGTGAATTTCAGTTGTGAACTGTGCTGTTGGGTGAGATGTGGTTTGTGTATGTTGGTTATATTGATGAGGGGTGGACACTGACCAGAGAATACAGAAAATGTCATGTGTGCAAGGCTTCAATCATTTGCAGTTGGTTCAGCAGTGTTCGAGAGTTATCAGCATCAAAAAGAAAACACTTTCTAAGCAAATCATGACCATATGAAAAACACAGCATTGATTTTTTTTTTCTTGTATGCAGTCCTGTGGAATGATATGTAGTTAACCGTTGGTTGAATAATACAGTGCAGTCTTCTGTTTGAACCATCAATAATTTAACATGGTGTAGTGTGATCCTTTTAAACAGGGGTAAAAACAGCCTGTTCATTATCTTAATTAAAAAAATACTGAAGAACATCTGTGGCTTGCCTCAGACAATATATAAATTTGTTGGTTTTTTTAAGGGTGAAGCTGGTGTGGATATTACATTATGTCATATGTAAAACTGAGGGTTCTTAACTTTTGAAAACACCACTTGATTACTTACACAGATGGATGAAGAATACTGTTTGTAGATCTGTTCAGCAGACGATTATAAAAAGAATTGTTTGCATTGCAAATATATTTGAAAGGTGATTTAAAAGATGATTATACCTCAGTAAGGTTCGTTGTCAACCAGTTGATGTTCTGATAATATATGTTCATGAGAAGAACAAATGTTACCAGAATTATTGAATGATGAATACATTGGACAAAGTCGTTTATTTAGTCCATTCTGTTTAGAGATCATTGTTTGGTAGTAAAAGTGATGACACAGCCATGTCTTTTTTGTAAAATCACAATACAACACTTAACTTACAGCATTATGGCATGCAGACATACATAAATATTTTGATTTGAACAGACCAGAGAAACTTTCCACCCTGAAGATGACATACCTAAAACAAATTGGAGGAAAAAGAAAAGTTGCAGTCTGATTCAACACACACACACAGTGATTCTTTTTTGTAATCTTGAATGCTCAGACTCCTGTTCTAGTTCTCTGTGAAATGTTATACTCCAGCAAAGCATGACAAGTGAGTTGCTGTCCTCTGGGAGAGCAGCCTTGGTTTCACATGGAATGAATGACAAATAAACTGAATGTAATTATTTGTTGTTAACAGTGTTTGTACCAGGTGATACATTTTGTGGTCATTTGATGCCATTGCTCAGAGTGAAAGCATTCCGTAGCTGCCAGTTGTTAGATGAATTGTGACTGAAAATGGCAGAACAGGATCCTTCCTGTGGCCAGTACAATCAGACAGTATTAATGATGTCATACGTTATCAAAACAAATGTTATGTATGGGCAACCCCTTCTCCCCAAATTAACACGGAGTTGAAACAAGTGCAAAACTTAAATTTGTCCAGATGCTTAAAGGTGCAAATAAGCTTCTTTTTTAAAATGGTCTTGTGGCCGTTCATGTAATTTTATTTTATAAAACATATATTTTGTTGTGGTTGTTATAAATTTATCTGATGAAATTTATGTATAATTTTTAAAATTTAATGTAAATTATTGTTTTCTTTTATAAAACATATATTTTGTTGTGGTTGTTTATCTGATAAAAGTATACCTTTTTAAGTTGATGTAAACTATTACTGTGAACTACCTTGTAAACAACCAGTATCTGGTAAATACCCATACCCCATTTTTGGTGAAAAATTGTGTACACAGTGAAATACCTTGTAAACACCCACGCTCTTTTTTGAAAAAAATATAAAAAAAATAAATAAAAAGGGGAAAGAAAGATGATTCAGTTTGCAATCTTCTTGCTTTACAAAGCAGTGCAGATATACATCTGGAGATTTAGAACAGAATGTCTGCCATGAGTTGTCTTTGTGTCACTGAAAATTTCAAGTGTGATCATCACTCCATGTCTGTCTTGTTTCAGCAGTGTCTTGAGTAGTTAGCGTTTTTGTTCAGGACGGTTTGTATTGTGAACGGTAGGTCTGTTCTAGGACATAATCAGTTTTCCGACGATTGATCATCAGTGGTTTTACTGTTGCTTTGCTTGTTGCTGCTGATGGGACCAAGTTTCCTGTCTTTGTGATTTTAAAAGAAAGTCATGGAGAGATTCCTTGGAAAGTTGATCTTAGCCTTCAGGTGCCAGACAATATTTGTGTGACTTCAGCAAGGAATGGGTGGATGACAAGGGAGGCCCTTTCTTGGATACAATGGGTCCTCGGTTGCTCAGAACAGTGTTGCTGTTTGGTCCTTGACAGCTAGCTACTCTGCAGACAGGACAGCTGAGGTCAGACTGTGCAAGACATCAAACTTGACTTCATCCCTGGAGGTTGCACTGTCAAAGCGTGCTACCAGTCAACGCTAGCATTGCCAAGCCCTTCCAGGATGCTGTTAGAAATGGCTGGGTTGAGTGGATGACCCAGCCAAGACAACCTCAGGCAGCCAACAAGACAGGATGTCATCAACTGGGTAAGCCAAACAGGGAGAGAGTGGGCCTGAAAAGTATTTTCACAGCTTTTTCGAGATGTGCCATCTACTACAATGTTGTGGATGGGAACCACGATTACCAGACCTTAGAATGTTTTCCTTAAAGCATTGCTGTTTATCAGACCAACGATGCAGACAGTAGTGACAATGAAGGAATGGCTGAAAAGCTAAGACACTCCTCTGAGGCCAGTGAGGATGAAGAGGTCAACGTTTCGGGGACTTGAACAGACAGGGGACTTGAACAGACAGTGCTGTGTTGATCTGAAGCAAGAAATCAACTGTGACATTTTGTCGTTCGTTTGAAACTAATGAAAGCTGTTGTTGTTGTTTTTTGTTTTTTTTAATTTTTGTGTTCATCTGTTTGCTATTTGATTTTGATGACAGAAGCTGAAACAAATCAGTTTTAATTTTATCTAAAAATCATGATGCAGATTGAATTTCCAGTGTTTTCAAGGTTTCGTTGTAGGTAAGCTTGTTTTCTCTTTCAAAGACACACAAATGTGAGAGGGAGGAATGAGAGACTTGATTATATATGCATTTCAGATTTGATTGATTTGAAACTGCCAGTTTGACTTTGAGGGACTTGTCATGCATGTGCAGTATCTACTAAATGACCAGCCAGAACATCATTGTAAAACATGAGTAAGGGAAAAGAGTGAAGTACCCAGTGAACTTACATATACAACTTTTAGGGGGGGGGGGGGGCATTGTGCAGAGAGGGATGGGCACTTATAAAGTAGTTTACAGTAATTACATTTTAAAACTGATTTTGTCTCATGCTTATTGGTGTATTTTACCAAATATATTTTTATGTTTACATTGTAAATGTTACAAATGTTAATTGAACTAAGTGGAAAAATTTTAAATGTATTCCTTGTTAGGATTTGGTATAAATGGCAGTCTCACCACCTTGTTCTGATTCTTCATGCGAAATCAAAACTTGCTTTCATTGGACTGATTTCAAATTGAATGGATTGATGTACTTTTCATGGCCACAATGTGTGTGTGTGGAAGAGTGAGGAGTGTGTGTGTGTGTGTGTGTGTGTGCACGTGCACACCTGAAAGAGGAAAGAATAGTGGTACAGAGTTTGCATGTGCAATTTGTGTGTGAACATTTACATGTACTTTTTTTTATTTTTAAATCACTGAACATCTGCCTGGTCTTGTTCAAATATGACACCTTTATTTTTATTGTCACTGAAAATACCTCTATATGAGAGGTGTTACCAGTAATTGGTGCATATGTGTGCCTGCTTGAGAGCTTCTGCTTCCAGTTGTATCATTCATCAGTTTTATGTACAAGTGTGACATTCACATGCACACACATGAACTCAAGACACACATTCACATTCAGTGATTCATGCACAGATACATGATCCATTTGCACAAAGTGGGTCACAAAGCAGAATACACACTTATTTAGAGCAAGACCTATATAGCCATGTACTGACACATACCTGTGTGTACATATAAACAAATGTCTGTGTGTATGAATTGAGTTTACTTTAAACAAATGTGTCTGTGTATATGAATTGAGTTTACTTTAACAAATGTGTCTGTGTGTATGAATTGAGTTTACTTAAGATTGTTTCCTCCATCCAGCCATCCATCCATGTATGTTCACAACTGAGATCTGCATATCTAATTTTGAGCATGTGTGTTATCTCCGGTTGACTGGGTTACTGTTGCAAATTTGTGGTGAGCAAGTGTAACGTAAATGTGTGTGTGTGTGTGTGCATAAGTGCCCAAATTGCAAATTTGTGGTGAGCAAGTGTAACATAGATGTGTGTGTATGTGTGCATAAGTGCCCATGCGCTTGCATCCAAATATTACAATTAAAGAAATGATACTATCATTTTCACATGTTTGTTTATAAATGAAGTCTTTTGGTGCTTGTGTGTACTTTGTAGAGTTTATGCACTTTGTGGAAGTATGTGTGTGCAGTCGCTTTGTGTTTTAAAAAAAATCCAAACATGCAGCTTATTGATTTTGTCAAGATGCTTTCCTGACAGGATGTTAGCAGACATACATAGACAAAATACCAAGACCACAAGAAAATTTGGCAGTTCACAAAAACATAGTTTCTTTTATTTTATAATTTACTATCACATGCACATAACCAACACACAAAAAAAAGAAGGAAAAGACCCACCACCCAGAACATTGTAAAGTCAAGGTTTTTGGAGTTTGTGGTTTTTATTATTTCAATTTTATTTTATATTTTCTGTATCTGACACCCTCCCCTGGTCATGCTGTCAGTCTTTGAGCCCTTCAGACTGAATGTGATGCAAGAGCTTCCCGTGTGAATAGTTACTGTATTTTGAATATGAGCGAATGTTAGTAGTTGAGTGGGTTTAAATACCTTACCGGCAGCTTTAGTAGCTAAGTGTGTTTAAAGGTCTTAACAGCAGCGTCAAAGTCATCAGACAACCAACATGCACAACCCCAGGCACTTGCAGCTCACTGGAATGTTCACACCTTCTACACTATTATGTCGTGCATCCACCAACTTCCCCACAGCAGCTAAAAATTCTCAGCACAAATGCACACAACAATACACCCTTCCTGTCCACCCACGCAAACCTGTCTCTTAACCCTTAACACAGACTATGACACTCCACAAACTGGTTTACACAAAAAAAATATGACTAGCTATTACCGCACAACTCCACATGACCTATGTTCGAATCTAATGGGCTGGTCAGCTTGAGAGCCCACCATTGGCATGTTTTAAACATAGCCTAAAATGAAATAAATTCGTAAAATCATACTAAATTATACTAAAATTGAATGACAAATAAAAATGAAATCTACACAGAAGACAAATGACTGAATTAAAATAAGAATAAAAATAGGCCATGTTCAGCAAACTTGTGCACATCCACAACCAGCAAACATGCATACTCACACAAGTGAGCATGCACGAGCATGCACATACACAAAACACGGCTAGATACGTATGTATGTGTGCTGCAAGTTTAACGAGTTCAGTCCTGCCGAGAAAGATTTTACCAAGCTATATTGAATGTTTGCCATATATCTTGAAGCAAATTATGTCAAAACTGCAAAGAAACAGTGTATTCTTATCCTGTAGTCTGTGACAGTCACTGTGCTCATCACCACAGCAGCTCGCATCAGTGGGGAAGTGGGGAATCAGCCAACAAGGGAAGATTGGGGGTTTTCAGTTGTCTTCTCAACAGGAAATTTTCTATCTAAAATTACGTTTAAATAACATACTTACTGTGACCCAACTAGTGCAGACTCCGGCAGGGGTCTGACATTCCTGTCCTGTGCAAACTACTATCCGCCTATGCGGAGAAAACGAAACTACGGCCGATAACCTCCCGGAAGTAGGTAACCTCCCCTTTGTCCCGCTGGCTAGCGCCCTCTTTTGACGGCAGCCATTATGACTCCTGTTCCTGTGCTCTCCATACGGCTAAGGTTTTTTTTCGTATTTTCTGTCTGTCTGTCGATTCTCTGGCGCTCTTGTTTTTTGTCAAATTTTGTCTTGAACCAGGTCAAATAATTACATGGTTCGATTGGGAGATCGGGCCCAGTGTTTACAGACTTGATTAACGTGGCATCTCTGGTTTCTTTTGCACCGTGACCATGATACATCTACCACTCTGACTGAGCTTCTTTAACCTTGCCAGAAAGAGTGGGCTGACTGAAGTCAAGGAGTGCAGACCTGTTTATTCTCATGGTTGTTCATGAACATTGTGCACAAAGTGATGAGGCTTTTGTACAAACCTTTCAACAAATTAAAATATAAAAAAAACAACTTCAGGAGCTTCTTTTGCCTCCTTGCAATGATATGTTTTTGTGAACTTTCACTATGATCCACATCTTAATTTCTTGCTGAAAACTTGAGCTGCCCAAGTGCTGATTTTGGAACTAGTTCTTACAGTTAACTATTTTAGCTGAAACTGCTATTAATATGTATGAATTTGTTAGGTAAAACTGCTAAAGTAAAAAAAATAAAAACCAACAAATTAAAATGAACAGTTAAAAATGGTAAGCATTTATTGCATTTAAAAAAAATTTGAATTCCAACTTGAGTTTCAAACATCGGCGCCGCAGCAATAGCTATCAACCCATCAATGCTCTTTCAATGTGGACCTTCTTGTCTTCAGCTTATTTTTTTATGTGCACTTAATAGTATGGTGTGCCTTATGTATTGTTAAAATTCAGAATAAAAAATGTAATTGGCAGGGGGCACCTTTCAACCCTAAGCATCTTGAGGAAAATAAAATCATGCGTATAAGCATGCATATAGGCACACAAACACACATGTAATAAATGAGAGAGAGAGACTCGAACAGAGAGACAGACTTGCAGACAAAGAGAAAGTGTCAGAGAGAGAGAGAGAGACAAAAGTACAACAGTTCTAGAGATACACATTTTTTTCTTCTAACAATGGCACTGAAATCAAAAACTAATGTCCCCACTTAACTCAAGAAGGTAGGGGCAGACTGTCAAAGACTCCAAAAAGTTAGAACTCATGAGACAATTTGTGGCCTTCACCTTGCATCGGAACGGCGGGGGTGTGTGTTTCACAGTGTTGATCTTCTGGTCTCTGGTGACACACATCTCATTGAGGGCAGAGCCGTGCAGACCGAACGTGGAGGTTTCCCACACGGAGGACCCCCCAAAGATGGTGACGACATCATGTAGCGATTCCCCTGAGGAACTCCTGCAATGAAAAGGGAAACTACATTCTGTAGTAATTTGTTTATCCACTTATTTATCTTTGTTGTTAATACACCAGCTGACCAACACATTAGGGCTGAAAAACTGTA
This sequence comes from Babylonia areolata, assembly GCF_041734735.1. Classification (NCBI taxonomy): domain Eukaryota; kingdom Metazoa; phylum Mollusca; class Gastropoda; order Neogastropoda; family Buccinidae; genus Babylonia; species Babylonia areolata. The sequence goes on along the minus strand of NC_134884.1, from coordinate 30,126,647 downwards.
TCATAAAAGCACACACACATGCACACTCTCTTTCTCACACACACACACACACACACAGTCATTCCTTCACCACTGATTCAATGGGCAGACTTTGAAAGCATGTGAAAAATAACAAATGTTCTAATTCTATCAATTTTTTTTTACTGTCAGCTGTCCCTAATGTAGTATGATGCGCTGACCAAATATATTGCCAAGTGAGGTAAGATATTACACGCCAAGTGAAATCAGACATTACGCATCAGGTGAGATATTAAATGCCAAGTGAGGTTAGAAATGACATGTCAAGTGAGGTCAGATATTACATGCAAAGTAAGATATTACATGCTAAGTGAGGTCAGGTGTTCCACACCTAGTAAGATATTACATGCCAAGTATGTTAAGACATAACACACCAAGTGAGGTCAGATATTACATAACAAATGTGTTCTCAGTAATTACACACCAAATGAGGTCAAATATTACACATCAAGTGAGGTCAGATACTACAAGCCGAGGGTCAGTTACATTTAGTTAAGTGAGATAAGATACTGCACGCTAAGTGAGGTCAGATATGAGAATGATTACATGCCAAGTGAAACTAATGCAGTATGCAGCCATGTATCATGCTATTTTCCTCATTTGGTTTACAAATGTCTGCAGCAACTCACAGAGAAACAGACATGCATACATGATGCTGAATTCAGCTGAGGTCTCACATACATTCCACAAATAATAGCAGAAATGTATGATCAAAGATTGGTAAGCAACTGATTTCAGATATCCTTTTAACTTTGTTACGCATTATAGTTCTGATACAACAGCATTCAACCTTCTAATTCATCATAATTCTGATATGTAATCTGACTCAACTGCTCTAATTTAACCCCTCCCCCTCACCAAAAATTTTTTTCCCCTCAAATTTGCCAAATAAGTCAATTCTTTAAGACCAGTGCTCTAGTTACACAATTCAATAATGCACTCAGCATTATGTCACAACACTGTCTATCTAATATTTTTAATAAACTGAACACCACCAAAGTGACTCAGCAGTAGTGCATGGTCTCCTGGCGACCTAACATCGATGGTTCCCTGTGGACTGCCGAATCTGGGACTGCGACAAACCAAGGTGTTGCTGTGTGTGGAGAACTTGGAATGAGAGGTGTAGGAGTAATGCCACTGAAACGGGAAGATGATGGGGCAGCAAAAAAACAAACTTACTGGCTATAATTTGCACCAGTTTGACTGTATACAAGTTGTAACGGATCATGTAACTATAAACGTGTGTTTAAGTATATCTTACGTTTGAAGTATGGAGAGATCCACCTGTCCTTTGCATTCCCAAACCCCAAGCACTGGCAGTACTTGGTGTCTTCCTCCACCGTCCACAATATGCCACTGAGAATCCCGGGCCAGAATCCTGGTGGGGTTGATGGTGTTTGTGTTGATATCACACACTCTGATCGCCCCTGGGATATTAGACGCACAATACATTGTCTGTGCATAGCAGCATCTCAATAATTATGCTGTCTAGAAAATCTCATGACAACTATACACTCTGTCTTCTGGAATATTAGACAGGCATAATACAGTCTCTATTATCTTGTCTTTAAAATCTCACAACTATATGCTGATAAAAGTGAGGGTCTCTCCACAAGAAGACCCCATTTGTGTGATCTGTTCACAATCATCATGAGCAGGAGTAGACTCAGTGCATATTTTGGTGTCATATACTGTACCATGTCAAACTGATGCAAACTAGGCCTATCGGTTTGCTCTGCTTGGCCAAATTTCGCGTGGCTAACAGTGAAAAGACGAGCAGTCCTGGCACGGCCCGCTCTCAGCCAATCAAACGCCTCTAAAATCTATAAGCGCTGAATCATTCCTTTGGCCAAGGCTCTCCACGCCATCTTGTCAGGTTTACGCTCTGTCTCGTCTTACGCTTTTTTTTGGCTATTAAGCGTATTCATTTGGCCTTATTTTGCTGCATGCGGCTTGTGTTTATTGTATTCTTACATTCTGTGTACTCGATTCGACTCGGCACCCTCGATTCGTTCGTTTTTCTCTACCTCTAAGTTGTACCAGTAAAACGGTCATGAAGGGGACCGGGGGGAAAGAGGTATGAGCGTCGCCTCCCGAGGTATCCCAGCGCGAGGCAGGGAGAAGGGGGAGTGGCAAGTCCTATCCTGGCGGTGGGGACTCGCAGCTGGGCGTGAACTCCCAAGGGGAGGCCGTGCCTGGCCGTTACCCGGGTCCCCACTCGGAGACGGCCCTCACGGGCCCCATTGTTGTTCCCCCTCCCTTCTCTGTCAACCCCCCTCCCCCACCTCCTTTTGGGGGGGGGAGAAAAATTTGGTTCCGGGGGGGGGGGATCTCTACTTTGCTGCGGGAGGGGATTTGGGGCGCGTGGCAACCTGCTCTGCAGGTCTTCCCGCTATCCGGCCGGTCTCCCCTGCTGCGGGAGGCCTGCGCGTGTCAGGCGGTTCCGGGCAGTCAGCCTGTTCGTCTTTGGGCGGGACTGACACCCAAGTCGAACCTGACCTCCCTCCGACTTGGCCAGGTTTTTCCCTTCATGGAGGTCAAGGCGCCAGTGACCCTTGGGGTTCGGGTCACAGTATGGCTGGTGCCCACGGGTGGCTACCCCCATTCTACCCGTACTGGGGCGCACCTATGGTGCACGCTGGGTGGCCGGGAGTACCAAGAGCCAACCCCTTGTCCGCTCCCCACTGGACCCAACCCAGCACATCTCACAGGGTGACACACACAGCCCCGACAAGTGGGATCGACTTCTTGTCGGTCAGGTCGAGCTCCTCGACCAATATTGCCACTCTGTCCACAAATCGGGCCTCTGTCAACCCACAGGTGACCTCCACGGTCACAACGGCCTCCTTGTCAGGACCGACGGCTGCTGAGGGGCCCTACTCGGCCCAGGGGAGCCTGCAGTTCCCACCTACCCAGCCCTCGGTCCCACAGGGAGATGAGTGGGTGTTTGTCCCCTCACAGCACTCGTGGGTCCCTCTTGCATCCAGGGACACCCTCTCTGAAAAGGTGTGGCACCCACCATCCCAAGCATGGTTGGACCTACGGTCCACACGCTCCCCACCCGCTTCAGGCGTCAAGGACATAACAGCTGCGGCCATGGTCCCGGCTCGGGATCGTCCCAGCTCATCCCGTTGGGCTGACCACAGCTCACAGGACGCCCCAGTGGGTACATCCTCTTGGGATGGCACCCAGCAGGGGATGGACTGCGAACAAGAGTGGGAGCCCCTGTCTTCGGATGAGGACGAACAAGCGGATGAGCACTCTTTGCCCACATCCCAGGTGGACAGATTGAGCCCGCGCCTCCCTAGGGACCAGCCTGAACCAAACTCGGACTTTGCCGAGCTCGAACTGACCCTCCCCAATAGGGTCACGCATGCTGAATCAGTCCCTCAGGCTACTTTGTTACCCTTGACCCTCCTTACGCCATGTGACTCTAACTCCAGAACCACAAGGCGACTCAGAGTGCCAGAAATGGTGCAGGAATGGCTTAATAAGCCAGCCCGCACTGTCAGGGGTGCTGCTTCCATCCCTCCTCTGGGCAGGGAGTCCCTCTCTGCCCCGGGCGCTTTTTCCCCGGGAAAGTTCCTTAAAGATTCCTCCAAGGGAGGGGTGTGGTCCTGGTACACACAGGACCACCCTGCCTACAGGGAAGCAGAGCCCTCCGCGCAGGACAGGATGTTGGTCTCACAGCGCACCACCTTCCCCACTTCAGCTACCCTATCCTTTAAAACGTTAGCAGAGTGGGACAAATTGGCCCGCCGCTGCCTCCTCGAGGTTTCCACGGCTTATACCTTCTTCGACGCGTTCCTCCACAGGGCCAATGAGCTGTGGGAACAGCGTCTGGTTAATCAGGACACGGGGTCTCCTTCCTCTGTCCCGCCTGGCCTCTTCACCGACCAGAGGTTAAATGCTTTTGGCAATAGGGTAGCATCTGGTCTCACGGCAGCTGCAGACACAGCTACCAGCCTTCACTTCAATACTGTGCTAGTGCGGCGTGATGCCATTCTCCGCCTCTCTAACATTCCTGTGGAGGAGAGGGCTGCCCTGCGGTCCATCCCAGCACAGCAGCACTCCCTCTTCGGCCAGTATGCGCCATTTTGTCAGCCACAGGGCAGAGACAAACAGGGAGGTGGCCTCATATTTGGCCCACACCTCCCAGGGGCTCCAGGGTTCTATGCCATTGAAGAGACCGGCCACCAGGGCCCCTCCATATACCACGCCGCCTAAGTCAAAGCGGCGTGTGCAGAATCAGCGGCTGAGGAATAAACCACCTTATGTCCATCCAAGCCGATCGGCCATGCCCAAGGCCAGAAGGCAGCACCCCCAATGACTGGGCCCCGATTCAGCACTGCCAGTCATTCAGCCCCTTCAAGTAGGAAACTTGTCCCGGCATGCACATCAGTGGCGTGCTTTGGGACTCAATGACGGGATTGTATCGGTGCTAGAGTCGGGGTACATGCTGCCTTGGGTGGAGGACCGCCCCCCTCTAAGATCCACTCCTCCTCATGTGCCCAGCTCGATGGAGCAGGAGAGCATCTTAGAGAAAGAGATATCGCACCTACTCCTCATAGGGGCGATAGCTCAACTCGCAGACCCGGGCCCCGGTTTTTATGGCTGGTTGTTCGTGATTCCAAAGGTCTCGGGAGGGTGGAGACCAGTTTTGGACTTGTCCCCCCTCAACAAATTCCTCCCCAAAATCAAATTCAAGATGGACACACAGGCACAGATTCGGGAGACCATCCAACAAGGCGATTGGGCTACCTCTATCGATTTGAAAGATGCTTATTTTCATATCCTCATCCATTCGGCATCCCGTCGGTACCTGAGGTTCGTGTGGAGGGACAAGGTGTTCCAGTTCCCGGCCCTCCCTTTTGGTCTGTCCCTTGCCCCTTTCCTGTTCACCAAGGTGGTGCGGGAATTGGTGTCCATCGTCCGCTCGGAATCCATTCGTCTGTGTGTCCCTGGACGACTGGCTTATCCTGGCCCAGTCGCAGGCCCTGTGCCAGAGTCATACGGCCAGACTTCTAGACCTTTGCTCCCAACTGGGCTTCCTCATGAACCAGGAGAAATGCGAACTGTCCCCAAGTCAGTCCTTCGACTTCTTAGGGATGAGATTCGACACGCGGTCCATGATAGTCTCTCCGACGCCAGATCGCTGGGACCATCTGGCAGGCCTCCTCAGCCACTTGCGCCGTTCCTCCCAAGCAACAGCGCGGACACTTTCTTCCCTCCTGGGCATGATGGAGTCCATGGTACCTCTCATTCCCCTGGGCAGGGTTCTCAAGTGCCCTGAGGTTACGCTGGTCCCATACCACTCAGCCATGGGATACCCAGATATGTCTGGGCGAGTGGTTCCTCGAGGTGACATCAGAGTGGTTAATCACCCCTCTTCGGACACAGGGGGTGCCCATGGCCCCACCTACTCTTCAGGTGGCACTCTTCACAGACGCCTCCTCCCTGGGCTGGGGAGCCCACATGGACTCACTCCATGCAGCAGGGACTTGGTCCCTGGAGGAGCGCCTATGCCACATCAATGTTCTGGAACTGGAGGCAGTTCGCAGGGCTCTCCTGCACTTCATGGGGGAGGCCACTGGCAAGACCATCTGCTTGTTCACGGACAAGACGACGGTCGCATGTTATGTGAACAAAGGGGGGGGGGAGCGCACTCGGCAGACCTCTCCTGCGGACTGAGGCTCTCCTCCGTTGGTGCCACAGCAAGGGCATTGCACTTTCAGCGAGACAGCAGGAAAAGCCAACATCTTGGCAGATGCTCTCAGCAGGTCCAAGAGTTTCATACGCACAGAGTGGACCCTGGACAAGGGCACCCTTCAGGGGGTGTGGGAACGGTGGTTTCGGCCGATGGTGGACCTTTTTGCCACAAAGTTCAACAAGAGACTTCCCACTTATGCCTCTCCGGTCGCCGACCCAGAAGCGTGGGCAGTGGATGCTCTCTCTCTAGACTGGAGCAGTCTGATTGCCTCCGCGTTTCCTCCCTTTCCAATTCTGTCCAAGGTGATACGGAAAGACAGATTGGAACGCCCGCAGCTGATCCTCACTGCGCCGAAATGGCCAGCCCAGCCCTGGTTTCTGGACCTTCAGTCCCTGACACATGTTCCACCCCTGGAACTCGAAACCAAATCTTATCTGCTGAGGCAGGCTCGCTCGGGCACTCCTCATTCCAATCCTCAACGGCTCCACCTGCATGCATGGCTGCTGTGCGGTCGGAACTGTCAGCATCACCATTGAAGTCTTCGACCCCTCGGTCGGCCTCTGTGTCGGCTGCGCTGACCCAGGGGTGTGCCTCCTTTGACCTCCTCTCCATAGTCACCAAAGCAAGGAGACAGGGAACGGAGACTTTGTATGACTTTCGCTGGAAGAAATGGTTGCGGTGGTGTACAGCTCAGGGCATTTCCCCTACTAACCCTATGAGCATGCAGCTGGCCAACTTTCTGGCTCACTGCTCCTCGGTTCTCATCCTGTCTGCTTGTTCTGTGCGAGGGTACAGGTCTTCCATCTGTACCACAATCAAACAGCTAGGTGGTCCCGCCTTTGAAGCAGATTTCCTGCTCAGAGAGGTGGCTAGGGGTGCCCCTCTGAAGGAAGCTAGAAACCCCAGAAGAGTGCCCCTCTGGGACTTGTTCCTGGTGCTGGATTTCATTTGAAAACAGCCCTTCGAGCCATTGGGGACTATTCCATTTGACTTGCTCACCCTCAAGACCACTTTCCTTCTGTTGCTGGCAACAGGCCGTTCGTAGAAGCAAGATTCATGGTCTTAGTGGAATGCCACAAGATCTGGCCTTCCACAGAGATGGTTCCATCACTATTCGTTTCCTTCGGGAGTTTCTGGCTAAGAACCAAGACCCTGAGGTTCCTTCCCCCTCTCTGAGGGTCAGACCTTTGATATTCTTGCCCAAGATGATGAGGATAGGCATCTCTGCCCTGTTCGGTGTCTCAAATACTATTGGTATAGGTCTCGCCATAGGCGTTCTTCTCAGAGGCGTCTGCTAATCTCCCTCAATGAGAATTACAAGAAAGACATCGCTGCAGGCACCATTTCCCGCTGGGTTTCCCAAGTCATTCGTAGAGCCTACTCTCATGCACACAGGGACATCAGCTGTCTTCATCCCAGAGCACACGAAGTGCGGGCCATAGCTACTTCGGCTGCTTTCCAGCACTCAGTGCCACCGCAGCATGTCTTGGAGGCAGCCTTCTGGCGGTCTGAGAATCCCTTCATCAACTTCTACCTCAGGAATTTCCGTATGACCAGGGCTGACAGTTCCAAAGGGATTTCCTTTGTCGCGGCTAACACTGCCGTCTCAGTTACAAGGGCTCCCCATACGAACCAGTAGGCGTTGCCCTCCTCCATTTGCTTTAAATTCTGCATCAGTTTGACATGGTACAGTATATGACACCAAAAGGAGGAGTTTGTATTATACTCCATGTTTGGTGTTACATATACTTACCATGTCAAACTCGAATGCCCGCCCGTCCGTCCCCGCGTCTCCGCCGTGGTTCTCATGGGGCATTTTCTTCGATGGCCACGGAATGATTCAGCGCTTATAGATTTTAGAGGCGTTTGATTGGCTGAGAGCGGGCCGGGCCAGGACTGCTTGTCTTTTCACTGTTAGCCGCGCGAAATTTGGCCAAGCGGAGCAAACCGATAGGCCTAGTTTGCATCAGTTTGACATGGTAAGTATATGTAACACCAAACATGGAGTATAATACAAACTCCTATCACCGTTATGGATAGGACTAATACAGCCTTATTCATGAAACAACTGCCTTTCTACCAAGTTTTGTTCTCATAACACTTGCAGTAGCTGAGAAAACGCCAGTGTTCAAGTTTAAACCAAACCCACATACATATACGCAGACAACTAAGATGAGGTGATAAGACTTACTATGTCTGCAAACATATGCCAATAAAAAAAAATTATGAAAAAAAAGAAAGAAATAAAGACATGAAGTGCACAAACCAAACATAAATAAACAAGAAAAAAAAGAAGGAAAAAAAGAGAAAAAAATCCACACCTGTTTCATAGTCAAAGGTATGCAAACCGTACACAAAAAGTCTGTCTTCAGGTGAAGCAGTTGAATTGAAGCTGCTGATGGCATGCACTTCACTGCCATTGACAGCGATATCCTGATAGGGTATTTTCACTTTGTGCTGAACGTTGTCCAGCAGTATCCATCCGTCTTCCTCCAGCTGGAAGTACTGCTCAATCGTGTTGATGGACGCACGTTCATTGTTCTGGAACACACAGTGGTTTACCATCACTGCTTTGTGCTTTGCATACCTCTTTCACCGCCAAGTTTCCGTGTGAAAATCAAATATTTTGGAAACGATGCTCTCAGTCACAGGCTTGGTCAGGGAGCAAAGGTTAGTCATTGTTCTATTGGTGGGAACCCGGCTGCAGCTGTCAAGCTTTGTGACAACGTGAAAAATGGTCTTATCATGATTCCTCAATGTCGACAAAATTTGCCTATTGCAGTGCACTGTCTAGTCAACTAAAGTCGCCTGTGGCGGTGAAAGAGTTAAAGAGACAGTTTCAGTTTCAGTAGCTCAAGGAGGCGTCACTGCGTTCGGACAAATCCATATACGCTACACCACATCTGCCAAGCAGATGCCTGACCAGCAGTGTAACCCAACGCGCTTAGTCAGGCCTCGAGAAAAAAAAGAAAAGAAAAAAAAGGTGAATAAATAATAGATAAGCGTACATAAATAAATAAATAAATAACAATTATAATACAAAAAAAGGTAGTAGTAGTAATAATAATAATAGTAAGAGACAGCAATGACCCCATGAACATAAATGCATAAAAGTGAACCCTACAGGCAGCAGCTGAGCAAATGCCTGAAAGCCAGATTAGTGTATCAAAATCGGTTTTGGTTTTGTGTGCAAACTTCATTTCTTTGTTGAAAGTCTATGCTGCATGCACGACGAACCAAAGCCCTCATGACACACTGATGTAACTACATATCTTTTTTATGGGAAAAGAACCCCCTTCTACTCCCTCCCCACCCCATCCCACCCTTGATTCCCCCCCAAAAAAGGAGTACCAATGATAAACACTAGACTACAGATGGTTGTTCACAAACATTAGTGATTACACACTAAGTGATGAGACCTTTATAAAGATGAGCTGGCAAAATAGGAAAATTCAGCAGCCTCCTCTCAGTATGTTCACACAACTTTGTATACCACCCACATCCTATTTTTCCTGTCAGAAAATTTGTGTTAAAAAAAAAAAAGAAAGAAAAAAGTTCAGACAAGCAATCTGTATCAAAGGAACAGCAGTGAATACATTTTTTTTTTCCAAAACACAAGCCACTGAGGCAAAGAAGTTAGCACTGCAGACTAACTACTGGGAGGATGTGCGGTATGAACTCCATCAGAGCCAAGCATCACTGTGGGATTTTTCAACTTTAAGGTAATGAATTTAGCCTGCAGCTGACTTCTACCCAGAGTTAAATGTGCTCTTGGCTCAAACGGGAAGACTGGGACTTCATTTTTCAGTTAAAAAATATCAGGGTCTTTAATGCACACAGGCATGGACAAAACAATGGAACACTATTTCTTGCTGTTTACAGCTTTTGAAACTATGGGGTGGAGGTCAGGTGGTGGGGGACGCACTGTTTTGAAGTAATGAACTTAATCTGCATGTATCTCAGGTTGTGATCCACTGACAATATCATCATTCAGGACTGGTAAAAAATAAAATAAAATGTCACAAATGAGAGATATTAACTCACCGCCTGCGTACTGCTTGAAGCCAGCATGCACAGCCTGTCGCGGATGGCGATAGGCAACAACTGGTGGAAAGCTAACCCTGAACCGACTGTGATGACGTCCAGTATATGGATGGTGTCCAGTTTACTCCACGTCATCATTCTCAGGTCCAACACCTGCATGGGGTCAAGTTTCTGCCTCCTGAGTGTGCAAGATTTATAAAGCTTGTGTCAGATCAACCTTAACCCTTTCGCTGCCAGGAAAATAAAATGTAAGTGAAATCTATTTGCCAGGTGTTTTTTTTCTGCCTCATGAGTGTGCAAGATTTATAAAGCTTGTGTGAGATCAACCTTAACCCTTTTGCTGCCAGGAAAATAAAATTTAAGTGAAATTTATTTGCCAGGGTTTTTAAAAAACAGGTATAAATTTTCCAAAAATTCTGTGCTCTTTGTTACTGGAGAAAGACCCATAAAAGTATATATTTTCTGAAAGGTAAATGAATAAAGAATACAAAACACATGCTGTTTTCCCATTTTATATATTTTTAGTGACATGCTGTTGTTTTGAAATCAGTGTTTTGTTTTTTGTCACATTTTTAACTTGTTCATTACTAACATTAGTCAGGTAATTTGCACTAAAATATCTTATTTTCTGGACAAATGGATATCTGCAAACACAAAATCATACAAGAACAACCACAATATATATATTATTTTAAGAGATAGATACACAATACATTGTGACTTCTCCAAGTGATAAGATGGATGTGAGGCCACGCCCCCTCAGTCTCCACCCCCCTCCTCTTCACCCCTCTCACATGGTCACTTGATCCAGTTCTCATCAGACCACGTTGGCTGAGTGCCAAGAATATCGCTCACACTGTGTCCTGCTTCTAATCTGGTCATGTTCTGTCCACTGCTAACATCTGCACAGCCGGCATCACTCACTGACAGTCGCATCTTGGCCACTCTCTTTACTGCTCCCTTTATTTTCTATCAGATCATCCTATAAATGTTCATCACTGTCTTCTCCTTCGAATTTACCCTTTAATTCTTTCTGAGCATCAGCTAAAGAAAGAAATCTTGGTTGATTTAGTTCGTCACGATCGTATGTCTTGAGCACGTTGTCAGTCCGACATTTTGTTGAGCGAGGCAAACACTGGGACAGTGACCCAACCAAAACGTTCAAATAAAGGACTGCTTCATGACCTAGATGGGGTTTCTACTTATGAATAGAATCTAGAGAGATTCCCCAGGCTAAAACTACCACTATTTTTGTCAACGAAGTGAATGCAAACCAGGGAAAAGTCAGAATATTTCGATGATGAGTTATCTTGTCATTGTGGCAGCGAAGCATACATGCTTGCCATGATGAGTTATCTCGTCATATAGGCAGCCCAGGGGTTAAGATACACATATGGAGGACGCAGAATGTGTTGCATTTGTTTCTGTGTGGAAATGGGCTGTTTCTTCCTGCGTGTGCAACATTTAATATAAACTTGTGTCAGATTAACCTTAAAATACATGTAGGAAGCAAAATATATCACATTTGTTTCTATGGGAAAATGGACATTAACCCCTTGCCTTCCTTGGGACTTCTGACATATGTACATTTTGTTGTACTAACATACGCCTACTGGACCTTTAGATCTTCACATCTTGCATGTCCAATTTCCATCGGCAATTCAGGTTGTTGTTTTGCTTTGTTTTGTTTTTTTTACACAAAGAAACAACCTACTCTCTCCCTGTCTTCCAGATTTTTGAGGATTGTTTACATCCCTTAGACTCTGCACTCACGGACAGTGGAAAATTCACTTTCTGACACAGCTGCTAAAAATGACAATGTGTGCGCGCGCGTGTGTGTATGTGTGTGTGTGTGTGTGTGTATGTCTGTGTATGACAATGTGTGCGCACGTGTGTGTGTGTGTGTGTGTGTGTGTGCGTGCGCGCGTGAGTCCAAGCCTCATTAAATAGCTAAATATTTTTTTTCTAAACGGAACTGTTTTCAACAAACTCTGTCTTCTGTGAAAACACTGGTGCTCACAGTCCTTTCACCAGATCCACTCACAATATACAAGTAACTGTTGGCTCATACGCAACTATTTTAAATATTCTGATGACTCAGCCCTAGAACATCTGTAAAAATTCTGATGCTGTTTGCTTTTTAAAAGCAAGTCTAACAACTTTCCTCCCAGTGTCAAGAGAACTGTCAGTCACTGGTCCCGAAACCTGGTTTGCTAGTGGAGGCGCTGCACTGCTTAACACATAACCAACATTCTCCATTTCCGGAGCTTCTCTCTGTCCTCTCACGCTGTCTCAGTGATGTTGTCTGCCCACTTCTTTTGCTGTCTGCCCTGTCTCCTTTTCCCTTGCGTTGTTTCCTGAAGGATGGTCTGGGAGAACATTTGGGATCTTGTGACGTGGTTATACAATCCATTTACCTTTCTTTCACTGTGGTCAGTAGATCTTCATACTAAGCAACGTGCTGTCTGATGATGTTGTTTTTTCTCTTACTTCTTCTTTACTTAATCATGTGGTCTTTGTAGCAGATGCCAAGGAGTCTCCGGAAGCATCTCATTTCCACTGCTTGGATCCTTCTCTGCAGCTCATAGAGAGAACCAATGCATGTTGGAGCTCGAACTTTGTTCAGAGACTGATGTTTTTGTTCCTCCAAATGGGCTTCAGTCTTGCAAGTGCTGCTGCAGTCTGCGTAGCTACTGCCAGCATTTCAGTCCTGGACCCTTATTCACTTATGTTGGCAGAAACTGGGAAAGGAACAAAACTGCTGACCGCTGACACTGATACTGGTCTTGATTGGGTCTTTGTTGTTTCCTGAGAAGATGAAAGAGAACTACTTAGATCTAAATGCAAACATGCTTACCCCAGAATCTGACTATCAAAAATCTGGAACAGATCAAAACTCAGAATCTGACTATCAAAACTCTGGAACAAATTAAAACTATCAATAAAACTATGTAACATTCGCTTGCACTTGCAGTCATAAAACAGCACATGTATAGACAAAAAACAAAAACACAAAAAAAAACAAACAAAAAAACAAAAAAAAACAACTCTGAAGTTGTAGCACAGCTGTAGACAATACTCGCATCGAATTTGCCTTTGGCAGTGTTCCGCATGTATCCTCTTAAACACTGCTCACTGTTCACTGTAGTTTTCATAAGCATTACTTTTCATTACTGCTTAAAAAATCTTTTCAGTGTATTTCTCACTTGCATTCTTTTTGATCACCATGTTGATTTGCCATTTCATTTCACAATCACAGCCTTTCTAAATTTCCAGTTTAAACAGAATGCTGGCATTGTGATCACCTGAAGGAATCAGTCGCATTCAATTTTAATCTTTCTCTGGAATGGCTTATATAATTATTTTTGTTGTGCAGCGGCATTTTTGTTCATTTTCCAGTACAAACTGGGATGGTAAGCATGTCAATAAATGTCCAGGGAAAAAAACATAACTGATTTCATAAAAAGAAATCTCTTTCCTATCTCTGACCCTCTATCAATGATGTAAACGTTGAAAGTGTGTTTGAATACACATACCTACTAACTTAGGAAATATTGTTGATCATGAGCTGATTTTTACCTCTAATACAAATCATATAAAAAGAAAAAGAAAAAAAAAAGCAAGCCCTGCATCTAATATTTGCAGAAACTCAAAAACATCAGAGTAACTCATAAAGTACTTCAAGGATTCCATATATATTTTACTGAATCTATTCTAACTTTATCTTTGAAAAAGTTTTATCTGCTGGGAATAAAAGTGGCGAAAGGAATCTTAACACAAAGAATAAGAATATGCTGAATAAGACTGTTAATGTATGCATCAAGGTTGTGGGTGTGAAACGGAACGAGGTGAATTGTATGTCAGGGTTAAAAAAAAAAAAAAAGCCATGCGCACTTCAAGCGACAGCAGCCATACTCACTTCAATCCCTTTCAACTACTACTTTCAGGTAAGCACTTTCCTGTTCGTAAATTCAAAACAGAAAATCAATTCAATTCTGAAATATGTGTAATTATATATGTGACTCCACATTATGTGCACTACAGTATACTAAAATTACTATATATGTGTGCATGATATGGTATCTTAATTCAAAATACTGTTGAATAGCATACTGTTATCGAATGCCCATACTAAATTACAGTATGATATTTCATGCCTCTCATTCAACTGTGATGATTGCATGTGTATACCTGGGATTGTTGTGTTTGAGGTTTACTTCAAGTAAACAGTCTGAGTTAAGCAATTTATGTCTTTATGCACACATATTTAGTGACTGTGATTCTTGTGCATTGTCTACATGTTTGAACCAGAAATTAATTCCTCTTACTGAAGATAATATTCTGCATTTTCAAACATTTCATATTCAAATGTCTGTGATTCTTGTGCACTGTTTACGAGTTTGCACCAGAAACTGATTAATTCCTCTTACTGGAGATAATATTCTGCATTTTGTATGAGTGTGGACAACTGAATGCCATGACAGGGAAACAGAGGCAGAAACAAACAAACAAAAACATAACAACAAAAAAAAAGAAAGAAAGCAAAAAAAAAAAAAAAAAAAAGAGCGTGATTAGCAAGAAAGTCTCACGATTCCAAAGCAAGACACTGACTCGACAAAGTAGAGCTTGCAGTCGGCACAGGCGACATCCAGCATGCAAAAGTCTTCAACCGCGTGTAAAGGTTCTGGGAACATGGTGGACCCTGCTGTCAGCCACTGCTCCTCCTGGATGTAATACACACACACATGGAACTCCACATCCACACGGTTTTCATGTAAGCATTGTCCTGTCTTCACAGTGAGCGGAGCTAAGCACACAAGCACATTCTTTAGACCCGCAACACGGTTCTTTTGTCTTAACGCAAACCAGGGATGACAACGTTCCAACAGTTTTTCACGTACGTCTGCCAATCCGTCTGAATCGCGCAATGGAACATGCTGGGGATCACGGGCCTCCTTGCCTGGACGAACACAACTCACTATGTTACAGGCTTCAGTGAACCTCCAGTTCCTCTCCTCCATCACAGACTGACCATGCTCCTCAGAGCAGTGAAGGACCCAGGAAGACAGGAAGGACAAGGCATCATTGAGAGGGATGTACTTGAAGGTGCTGGCCGTCGTCTTCACACAGGTGGCAGGCATACTGAGCATCTCTTCCTGGTGGATGAAGTAGTCATGAAAACGATTTCGCAGCATACTGTGGCAGGCCACTAAGACGTCGGAGATGTTGAACCTGTCGGCCACTCTCATGAACAGTAGACAGCTGTCAAGGCTGAGGTGTTCCCGCATGAATTTATCACACACATTCCGTACGCTCTCCACCACCAGGAAACATGCCAGTTCTGTCATGCCTGCCACAAAAAACATAACACTTTCACCATTTGATGCTATCATAAACCAGTCCCACCTGCCACAAAAAAGTAGCACTGTCACCATCTGATGCTGTCACAGATCAGTCACACCTGCCACAAAAAAGTAGCACTGTCACCATCTGATGCTGTCATAGATCAATCCCACCTGCTACAAAAACGTAGCACTGTCACCATCTGATGCTGTCACAGATCAGTCACAATGCTACAAAAACTTAGCACTGTCACCATCTGATGCTGTCATAGATGAGTCACACCTGCCACAAAAACGTAGCACTGTCACCATCTGATGCTGTCATAGATCAGTCCCACCTGCTACAAAAACGTAGCACTGTCACCATCTGATGCTGTCATAGATCAGTCACACCTGCTACAAAAACGTAGCACTGTCACCATCTGATGCTGTCATAGATCAGTCACACCTGCCACAAAAACATAGCACTGTCATCATCTGATGCTGTCATAGATCAGTCACACCTGCCACAAAAAACATGGCACTTTCACCATTAGCTGCTATCGTAAGTCAGTCACATCTGCCACAAAAAACAAATAAACCCCCCCAAAAAAAACCACACACAAAAAAACACAAACAAACAAAAAACCAGAGCACTTCACCAATTTCTGGCGTCATAAGTCAGTCATACCTGCCATGAAAACATAGCACTCTAACCGTTTTGTTATATTACAAGTCACTGACACCTGCCACAAAAACACAGCAGTTTCAGTCTTTCACCATTTTCTGGTATTACAAATGGCCACATCTGCTACAAAAACATGGAACTTTCACCATTTGCCATTGTTGTAAGCAAGTCATACCTGCTACAAAAAAAACAACATAGTACTCTCTCACCATTTACTGATATCATAGGTCAGTAAATGACACTTTCAACATTTCCAGGTATTATGAGTTACACTTGCCAGAGAAACAGCAATTTCATCATTTGCTGGATCCTAAGTCAGTCAAACGCTTTCACTATTTTTTTCCTGGGTATTTTAAATCAGTTTTGTCCAAATACAAAAAACAAATATCCTACAAAAATGTACGACACAACACAACACAACTATAATATAATACAAAAAAGTACAATGAAACAATACTACACAATTGTATAAAAGACAGTGAAAGAATTATATCAAAACATGACTGATGAAAATGTATTCATGAAGTTAATTACAAGTATCAGTTCTGTTTCATTTGAGGTCCATTAATTATTGTCATGCTTGGAACAACACATTTATAAAAAAGAAATATATCAAAATTATCAAATACAATTCTATGACATTTCACACAAAATGTCTTGCTCTGTTGAACTTTTCGCTCAAAGTGCACAAACTATGATGTCACAAATGACATCAGTTCATTAAGCAGATTTATCTTTCTTATAAAGTAGATGTATCTGCTTTCAATTCTACTGTCACAATGACATTCACACTATTTTTTCTTTTTCCCATGAAACTTCCAACAAAACCCACTGCAACTAATAGTGAAAATACTGATGTGTGCTCTTTTCTCATATCCCCACCCCCCAAGAAGTGTATGAAGATCATCAAAATAAAAAGGGAGAGGGAGAGAAGTGGAGTATGGGAAAGAGACAAACGCAGATTCACACACTGACACAGGCTCCCCATCCTCCCTTTCATACAGAAACCTACACATGATATTCTGTTTTGACAGGAAGACTTTGCCCGTGTAGATCGCTGTCAGGAAAGCATCTATATCGTGGATGGTCAAAGAGTCTGGCAGTTCCACCTCCGTCATCTTGCTGTTTGTGGTACCACCCTCCTCCTGACATTCACTGAATGTACCATAGAAGATGCCCTGCATTCAAGCACAGAAACCATTCACAATTCCACCATCCCTGTATGACAGTACTGTACATATGTGCACAATGATACCAAAAGGGCACACTGTATGTCCAAACTTCCAATCTCTAGGATGCATTATAAATCATTTATTCACATATGACCCTACAGATGTGCTGTTGCTCCACCAAATGAATTACCTGCTCTGATCGATGTATGCAGACCACAGTGGTGAAAAAGAATAATTGTTTGTTAGATTACAGCAGTCATCAAGTGAAATATGTATTACTTTCATAAGATAATTAATAATCACTATAGTTTTCCCCGACCCAAATCAGGTACACATTTATACACCTGGGTGAAGAGAGGAAAATCAGAGTTATGTGCCTTTCCAGAGGACCATGCCGCAATGGGGCCTTGAACGAACCCTATTCACTGGTGAACACTGGCTCGAAATCCAACGCCTGATTCTGCCATGACACCTCTTTATATAAACTTTACAACACAATTAACATTCCCTATTGTAAACAACAAAAATAACACAGCTCTTTCAAACACAAAGTTCAGTACTGTACTATGAGAACACTTGTAAAATTAATAACCTGGGGCAGTAGTATGAATATTACTATGTAATCCAATCAGCCAGGCAAAATCAAAACAACATTTTTACTGACAAGAGACTTACCTGAAAAAAGCCACTGCAGGAAGAAAGAACAGTGCGGTGAGCGTACACGCAGTCATTTCCCTTGATGAAGCGGACGTCACAGAAAGTCTCATTTTTCTCTAGTCTCTGCACGTTCATCAACTTCAGTACATCAGCGCAATAAGAGGGGCCGATCCAATAGTCGCTGAAATCATGCATACTGCCCAAAGGAATCATGGTCAGTATAATTACTGTTATTAGTGTTAATGTTGATTTCATTAACAGTAAACCACTTCTGTGTTTACTTTTCATGCAAAAAAGAAGATCAAATGCCAATGGCATCAGATGAATAATGCTTTTCTGGTGAAGCTGATGTGTACCTGGTGAACAATCAAGAAAAGACTGATGAGTAACTTATTGACAGCAAATCTGGTGGGCTTTTTTTGTTTGGTTTTTTAGTTGCACAAGCAGCATCTTCACAACATGTCTCCAAACAACAGCAGCAAAACACAAACTTTAAAAGTTTCAGTTTCTGAAGGAGGCATCACTGCATTTGGAGAAATCCAAATATGCTATACCACATCTGCTGGGCAGATGCCTGAACAGCAGTATACCCAACATGCTCAGTCAGGTCTGGAGTACATGCATATATCTGTGTACCAATAGTATCAGAGTGGACTTCTACAGAATTTTGCCCAAGGACAACACTTCTGTTGCCATGGGTTCTTTTTCAGTCCACCAAGTGTGTGCTGAAAACAGGACCTTGGTTACTCATCTCACCCAAATGAGTAGACGCTCAGTCTGATTTTCCATTCAAAACTAGGCAGAAAGGGTGAGACTTCGAAACCTAGGAGGAGGAAGGTGGCAGAATGGTTGACAATTATCTGCAAATACTATGTCCATGAACTTTAAAAATTCAGCATATGTATTTCATGGAATAATATTCAAGTGGTAAAATCTTAAAGACAATATATAGATTTTTCAGTCTTAACTTCTGTTGTTGGTTTGTCTCTTAATCGAGTTCCATGATTTTACACATGAATATATATTATAGTCTGAAAACAGTAAATTAGAATTATGAAGTTTACATAAAACAAACTGTTACTTTCAGCAAAAAAAAAAAAAGAAAAAAAAAAGGATTTTACCCCAAAATATATATGAATCATAGTATGAAAACTAATAAATTAAACAATACAAAGTTTACATAAAACAAACTGTCAGCAAAGGAAAAAAAGAGAGAAGAAAACTGAAGAAGAAAGAATGAAAGAAAAATGACAGGGGTGAGGCTTTCTGAGTTTCTCTTTATAAATACACAAAATAAATAAAATTGATCACTTAATCAAAAGGAAAAAAAAAATCCTCCCTCACCCCTGTTCTAAAATAACAATGACATTTTCCCATCAAAATCATTATATGATGGTGGAGAATTATGAAGGACAACAGAGGAATTGGATTCTTTCACAAATAAAAGCACTTGAGGATCAGCACACACATGACATGTATACAAGAAGTGACTATTACTAATATCTGACAAAGATAACATATCAATCTTCATTAATAATAAAACCAAGACCAGAGGCACTGCGTTAATGGCTCTTGCATGATTCCTGCTGTACAACAGCAACAAAACTTTCCCATGGACAACACTTTTGTTGGCCCAGTTCTTTTATGTGCACTAGGTGAATGCTGCACACAGGATTTTAGTTTATCGTCTCATCCAAATGACGTGCAGACCACGGCTCAAGGTCTAATGGAGGGGGGCAAAATATTGGAAAGTATGGAGGTGGATGTGATACCACAAGGCCAGCACTCCACAGTTAGTGTATACAAATTATTTCCAGAGAAAATTAATATGTTAAAGTTCACCATGGACACACAAACACTGACACATACAAACACAAAGCCGAAACATAGGCTTATTATGTAGACATGACAAACATTAGGTAATCAACTCACTTCGTGTGTAAACACACACGTGAGTCAAAAGTGAGAAATCTGTGGAAGAAGTTCAACTTGTATTTTTGATGATCGGGGGGAAAAAAAAAAAAAAAAAAAAAAAAAATTGGGGCAGCTAATCTTCACTAAGGTCTAGTATATTTTCACTGTGGATTTCCTTCATTGTTCATGATTCCAAAACGCTCGCCCTTTCTCCCAAGTTCGAGTTGAAATTCTAGTCATTTGTGCTGAAAAAGAACCCATGGCAACAAAACTTCAAAAGTGTTGTCCTCTGGCAAAATTGTGTAGATGCAGTCCACTCCGATAGGTACACAAATATGGACTCAAGGCCTGATTAAGGGAGTTGGGTAGTGCTGCTGATCAGGCATCTGCCTAGTAGATGTAGTTAAGCGTATACTGATTTGTCCACAGTGACGCCTCCTTGTTCAGTTCCGTTCAGTTACTCAAGGAGGCATGACTTACAGCACTTGGACAAATCCATATAGTGATATTGCCTACACCACATCTGCTAAGCAGATGTCTGACCAGCAGAGTAACCAACAGGTCTTTGAGGGGAAAAAAAGGAAAAAAAAGGATACATAAACAAATAAATGGATGTCATCAAATAAATGAATAAATAAATAAATAACCAAGTAAATAACCGCCCCCTTCCCTCATTTAAATACACACATATTCAAATATTGGTAGCTCCCACAATAGCCACAATACAGACATATAGTGATATACATATGCACACACACAATCCTACAAATCGCAGCTCCCACAACGCACACACACACAAATGCACGAACACGCACTCCCACACGCGCGCGCACACACACACACACACACGTGAGTTAGCAACAGCAAAATTCGCTGTGAGGTACACTTCAATGACAAAAAATTTCATTGCTGATGAACTGACAGTAAGATCAGACATTGATTTTCCCAAAAGAGCTAAAGCCATTTCATCACAAGAAACAGCTGCAACTTACATTTCAAATCTGTTAAAAGAATCTGAAGTTAACATGAAAGAGTTAGCTGCAAAACCACATCATTCTCCTGTTCCTTTTTGGGAAATGTTGAAAGCGGATTTGATATCACTTATTATGAAACAAAAAAGGAAGAAAACATCAATATCACGACAAGTACTGCCAGAATTCATATAACAGAAAAATATCAGAATCATCTCCATATATTTACAGATGGATCTGTTCGTGATGACAAAAACGCTGGTGCGGCTTTCTATATTCCTGCCTTTAAAGTTGAAAAATCTTACTTTATTGGAAAACACCTTTCCATATTCACAGCTGAGCTAATTGCTATTATACAAGCTCTGAACTACTTAGTGAGCCATCAAATAGTTTTCTCGAAAATAGCATTCTTTGTTGATTCCAAATCAGTACTTTATGCTCTAGAATTATTCAGCCTTGAAACAAGACCTGACTTAGTTATTGAGGCAAATCATTTGGTACATTGCTTAAGGATTAAAGGGACTGAGGTCAGTTTTTGTTGGGTGCCTTCTCATGTGGGCATTCTTGGCAATGAAACTGTTGATAAAGCAGCTAAAAGAGGAGCACAAGATTCAGAAAAATCGACAAAAATACATGTCCGTCTCTCCGTAAAAGAGGCACACACTTTGTTAGAAAAATCAGCATGGGGTCGATTTCATAACCGATGGAAGTTAAAGTTTTTAAACCATAAAGGAACATTATTCCCCGAGAATATTATTAAAGAAAAGATACCGAATCCATCAGCTTGCTATACAAGATTAATAACCTCTACTTTCTTCCGTATAAAACTTGATGCGCTGAAGATAAAGTATAGTAAAAATGTTACATGCATCTGTGGTAAGCAGTTCAGCTTGCATCATTGTTTGTTTCACTGCCAGCAATTACGTACCTTCTTGCCCAAGTATTTCAAAGAGAATAATAAATCTGCAGATGATTTTTGTAAAGTTATTTCTGAGGAGGTTCTTATGGTCGAACTTTCACAGGCATTAGTTCATAGCCCTATTTCTACATTCCTTTAATGCACTTCAGACTTGTGTTAATGGTTTCTGATTATCATAATTATTATTATTGAATTGTTACTGTTAAATGTAATTGCATGTTAGTTATACCCCATGCCTCCCCTCTCCCCCCCCCCTTTTTTTTTAACGTCTAATATCACTGATAGTGAAAAGACGCTAAACTAAAGAACGAACACACGTACACACACACACACACTGCCACCGATTTGCTGCAAGGCGGGTGGGGCGAAATCTCTGACGCTATGTGGCGTTTAGCGTGTTGCTAGGTCTACTGCATTTGGGAAAGACTCCGAGACGTGGGAGAGACTGACTCGGATTCATTTTGACTGAAGAAAACTGTGACAGTAATGTTACTCCTTGAGAAACCGACACTGAGAAGGAACGTCTTAACTCTCAGTCACAACGACAGTGACGCTTCCTCGAGAAAATGAAACTATGAAAGAACGTTTAAACTGTCAGTTTTAGTGGAGTATAAAGATCCACAGGATAGGCTCATTGAGTAGATCTAACGAGCAACTGTAATGCCAACATAGAGAGGGGTTAAGTTCTTATATGTCATAAATTGAAAAAAATAATTCTAACATCTTTTCTTCTTTTTTTTCTCCAGAAATAACATCAAAGACACGGTGTTGTGAAATAACTGAAAAACAAAACATACTTACGTGTTCAAGCAAGGTTGTGTACCAAACTTTAAACTTCCGGAACGGCCGACGGGAAGACTTGCACCGAAAACAGATCAAAACCTGGAATATCTAAAAATAGATCAGCGTGAGAGTTGCAAGAAGGGGAAAGGTCAGTAAACACCGGAAAGCCACACATAAAGGTAGACTGAAATATCTTTCAGAAAATGAAGGTTTGGGTTGAGCCAAAACACTAACATCTGAGTAATATCTCTCAGGGTATTGGTGTCTATGGCAAAGCCTTTTCTTTTCATCCTTCAACAAAGAGATAGAATAGAATATCACTATATTTACATAGAGCCTTAAAAAAGGTGTGCGGGTGGTACAAGCTAGTGAGTAATGCTGATACTGTTTGAATTCTACATATCTTTGGAATATTTTTTTTATGTACATGATTACCCTTCTGTTTATACCATACTTAAATACAAGTAATGAAGTGTCTCTTTTCTGTGCAATGATCTGCTGAATTCACTACAATACAATAGTGAATTCAACAGATCATTGCACAGAAAACCAACACAGACCATGTGCTGATACTTCCCAGGCCTGATACTCCCCCTGTCCGATCTCCCACTCCCCGCCACCACCCCTTCAGAGATTCAGAGCATTCAAGTACAGCAGTAGAGACGCTTTTTCTTGAAAAACAACAACAAAAACAAACAAAAACACACACAAAAAAACCAGTTGTGCGTGCCCAAAATTTATATTATTACTGATCGCTACTTTCTTGTAAAACTTGTGTTCTCTTCTGAGTACTGTATGCTAAGGGGTTCACACATAACCTTTTGTTGAATTCCTTTTCACTGCCGTTTTTACGATAAATGTTGAATCAGAACAGGCACTCCTGAAAATCCCTAGAGTGACTCCGCAGCAGCTATGCAGTCTCCTCTCCTGTGGTGTGTGGTCTCATTGCAGCTTAACTCTCTCCATACGAACGGCGAAAGAGACGACGTTAACAGCGTTTCACCCCAATTATCACCATCAAAATATTGCAAGCGGAAGGCTCTTATACTGAAGAGGTGAATGTTGACAAACAATACTACAAGTCTGATGACGGAAGCTAAAGGTTGGGTCATTCAGACACCCACTGGACATCCGAGGGGTCTGTGTAGAGGAGAAGAGAGGACTGGCCGTACTGAGTGAGTTAACATTGCTGGCTGTCTGCAGATTGCTGGCGACGTGTATGATTATGCACACCTATAGAGTTTGTAACAGTTTGTAAATGTCTGTGGGCATACATGTGTGTCTTCTATAAGTGTGTGTGTTCGTTCTTTAGTTTAACGTCTTTTCACTGTAAGTGATATCAGATGAGGGTAGGGAAAAAAATAAGTGGGTGGAGTTGGGAATTACTGTGTATGCATGCGAGTAAGTGAAAGTGTGTGTGTGTGTGTGTGTGTGTGTGTGTGTGTGTGTGTTACATATAGAAAATGATTGAAGTTTTGTTACAAAAATAAAGAAAGAAAGAAAAGTGTGTGTGTGTGTGTGTGTGTGTGTGTGTGTCTATTTTCCTGTGTACCGCACCACACCCAGCTAATCTTAACTAAATAAAGAACAGGAGAGAGAGAGAGAGAAGAGAGGGTTGCACTGTTGTGTATAAATGTGTGTGCATCATACATGTCTTCTATAAGTGTGTGTGTGTGTGTGAAAACTAAAGAAAACTATCAGTGATGGTATTTAATTCTACAAACAAACTAAAGCCTGTTTCTAAGTTTGGTGATGCATGTTTGGATGTTGTCGATTCTTTTAAATATCTTGGTATCAAATTTAGTAGAAACGGAACTTATTACACAGCTAAAAAAAAAAAGAGTTATGAACAGACTCAAAAAGCAGTGTTTTCGTTACTTCAGTCAGCCAGAAATCAAGATTTACCTTTACATATTGTTCTGGACATGTACCAGTCTATGATTGTTCCTATTTTATTGTATGGTGCAGATATATGGGGTTATGAAAATGTAGATATACTTGAAAAATTATAATTGAAATTTTTGAAACGCTTGTTCAAACTGAACAGGAATACTATGACCCAAATTGTTTATGGGGAAACTGATATTTATCCAATTAGTGTGTTGATAAATGAGATTAGTTTGATTTTGGACCAGCTTAGTGATATCAAACACAGAAAAATATTCTGGGGAAAATATATTTGATATTACTTGATTTATATCGAAATGGTATTTATTCTTCAAAATGGATATCAGACAAATTTTAATAGAAACAGGGCATGACTGTGTTTCGGATGCACAATTCTTCTTAGAATGGGAATCTTTCTGCATGAATTTCAACATTGCTTTGAGAAATAGTTTTCAAAATCGATGGAGACATGCTCTAGAGGTGGGTAGTAAATGTTTATTTATCGAAATTTCAAAAGTGGATTTGGTAGATAAAAATATGTAGTCAAATGCCTGATATTTATGTTACCAGCTTTTTCAGATTTCGAAGTAGTAATCATAAGCTGGAAATAGAAACAGGGAGACACAAAGGCATACCACGGGAGTTATGGCTTTGTAACATGTCTGTGATTGGGGATGAGTTTCATTTTATAATGGAATGTCCCAATTATGATCCGTTACGAAATAGATATATTCCTAAAAAATATGTCTCCAAAATTGGTTTTTAATTTTTGTAATATGCTCAAAGAAGGCAAAAAAGTCGTTTTAGCTGTAAGATGATTAGATTTGCAAATGTTGCCTAGCTACACTTTTGGAGTTAAAAGACATTTGTGTTTTCTCAACTTTTATGTGACATTGTTGTGTATTTGGAAATGTTTGTTCTGGGCATGAAAACATTATTTTGCAGTAATCCTCCATACTCCAAAAGGAGCAAAAGGATAATTAAAACTTGAAACTTGTGTGTGTGTGTGTGTGTATTTTCCTGTGCAATCAATACACCCTCCTAATCTTAGCTGAATAAAGAATAAGAGAGAGAGAGAGAGAGAGAGAGAGAGAGGGTTGCACTGTTGTGCTCTTGTATGTCATCAAGTGATCCTTGTAATATTGAGACCATGGTTAAGTATGAGCCATGATGCCTGCAGTATGTTTGTTTGTATTTGTTCTGTAATGTGGTGGTGGTGTTTTTTCATGAAATTATATGTGTAAAAATAGTAAAGTACAATAACTGGTAAAGCATGACAGAATGAAGAATGAAGAAACAGTAGTAGTTGTGGTAAGCATATAATCTGCTTGACTACACTGCAGAGCATTCCTCTGACATCATGTTACATCAGGCAGGCTTTGTTCTCATAGGCTGGTACAGTTTCATATAGCTTGCTGCTGAGGAGCTACCATGCTGTCCGGTTGGCAATGATGAATCAGTTATCTCCTATGTGAATGTCCAGCAGGACAGTGTAAGGAACACAGAAGCTCAAACACACACAGCTATATACACTGATCCAGTCACACAACATTACTCAAACAAGTATCAACTGTACAGCACAAGAAATCATGCTATCGCATTTCTTTTGTGATGTTTATTCCATGCGGCATGATAAAGAGTGAACATTATGTGCACATTTGAAATAAGCAATATGGCATAAAAGACAAATGTGATCAGTTTCAATATGTCAAAGCAATTTGGCATAAAAGACAACATGATCAATCAATCTTAATATGTCAATCCTTCTCTTATCACTCCATCATCATTTGTAGGTACTACTAGTAACATTAGATGATAGAAAGTTTACTTTCCACGAAGAGGGAACTGCTGCGCTGTCACAGAAATTCTATTCACAGGCATTTCACTAAACACACACACACACTGACTGACTGAAACCATTTATTGTCAGATTAACTGTTTGTTGTACTGACATTTCCGCAACCATTTGAATAAAATATTAACTGAGCAACACAAGGAAATTCTGTTTTGAGGGAAGGTATGATTTAAAAAAACAACAACAAAAAACAAAACAAAAAAACAACAACAAAAAAACAAACATATTTAACAAGTCAAGTTACCAAATTTCATTAATATCATTATCTCCAAAAAATATTCTAACGCACACACATACTCACATACGTGTCTCCCCCACCCTCTCCCTACATACATCCATGCATGCACACAAACGCCCATTATAATTCCCCCACCTCATTCCCCTGCCCACTCACTCACACACACACACACACACACTCTTTCTCATCAAATTAAGGTTTCGTAATGTAATCAAGACGACATATTACATGTTAGGGTCGAACAGTTCCACTAATTAGAATAATGGGAACTTTGCTCTACAAGTAAATCTGACGCTATCACCCAAAACGAAACACTACTTTGGATTAAATACACACACACACACACACTCACGCACACACACACTCACACACACACACAAAGACACACACAAGAACGCAAAGTGTGTTGTAAACAGTGGGTTTCCCATCTCTTTCCTCTTTGCTCAAGCAGATTACTTAAAATGTATGAAATCACCATATGTATAAAGGAGCATTAAAATTAGTATGTTGAACTCCCTGACCTCTAGGGATTATAGACAATATATCATCTTTCCACAACAGGCTGTTCTTCAACAAGGCAGTTTGCATGCATAATGCATATGAAAATGCCACCCAAATAGATTCAACATTTTAAAAATCAAATAACCATGACAAAATCATGTTATGAATGCCCAGACCAAGAAATATACTTTACAAATCCAGGTTCCTGTACTCGGGTGGAAATGTATGGAATAACCTTCTGCTCACTGTGAAAATCATCACATAAAATGTTTTCATGAAAAATCTGACAAATCAACTCATAAACTGAGTACAGGATGAACAGTAATACTAGTCTATATCTATTCTACTACTTCATTTAGTTGTGTTATGTTCTGTACACGCTTGCGGTAGGAGTTTATTTGTGAATTATGAGTGAATTTGTGTGTGTGTAATGGGGTTGGTGTCGTGTAACAGTGCACAACCATGTATTTGTATGTGTATGAAACAGATTATGCAACTGTGTATTTCATTATCACACAATCTTTAATGTATGTACGTGTGTTATTTCAGATCTACTGTACATTTTCTTTGTAGATGGCCAGATGAATAAAAAGCAGTGTTGCTTATACAATTTATCATACAAAAACAAAATTTTGACATTGACATACACATGCACACTTGCTCACAGAATTTCTTCTTGTTTGCCTCTTCACAGAGTCAATCCAGATGAATGACGTCGTCCTCACAATGTCCTGTCTGAAGCCATGGAACTTGGTGTGCAGTAGGATTGGTGTCAGCCACACGATGTCTCTGAAACCCTTCAGGAGGGAACAGGTCTGAAGAATGTGTTCTGGTGTTTAGTCTTCTAGACCACAAGAGCAGGTGGGAGATGGTGTCAGCTCCATCTTCCTAAACAGGTGGGCATTGAGGCGGCAATGGCTAGTTTATTTTTTTTATCTCCCAGGTCAGCATATGTACAGACCTGCTTGTGCCTGAACCCCCTCCATGTGTATACTCATGCAGAAGATCAAATATGCATGTTAAAGATTCTGTAATCCATGTCAGCATTCGGTGGGTTATGGAAACAAGAACATATCCAGCATGCACACCCTCGAAAACATAGTATGACTGTGTAAATAAACAAAACAGTCATACATGTAAAATATTACATGTCTGTCTGATTGACACAGGAAATAAATAATGAGTGCCCCACAATGGCAGCCATCATTTGGCTCTACCCAGGTAGACAGCCTGTTGTGCAAATGATCCCATGTTTGCAGAGCACTTATTGGTTTCCCACCGAGGATAGGTGCTATATAAGTATCCGTATCATTCATTCATTCATAATCTCATGATCATCATCTGCTGCCAGCATTCAAACAGGTGATATGCATCCCTTGTGGTTCTCGGTCGCAGCATTGCCTTCATGAGGGATTTCTTCTCATGTGAAGCTGACACTATTTTCTGGTTGACCTCCTCTTGATCCAAGTTTGGCGAGCTGATCTGCTGCTTCATTGCTTGGGATTTTGAAATGGGCTGGCACCCATTGCAGGACTATTCATCACAAAATGACTTGATCTACACACTTTACACACTGTACAAAGACATCCATGATCTCTGCAAGGTATTAATAATGACCTTTTTTTTAATCAGAGAGGAAGAGAGACAGAAATGTTTAACAATAAATAAATACTGCTACTCACTACTCTTGGTAACACAAAAGCATATAATTCAAGCCACTGCTGCTTTATTCTTTATTGTTGCTTCTAGTCCAGCCGATTGCACAGTGTTATATCAGGATTGTTGCGACTGCCGGTGTGATTCGAACCATTGCGCTAAGATTCTCTCGCTTCCTAGGCAGACACATTACCTCTAGGCCAACACTCCACTTGTTTGGGTGGTGCTCAGTGAACACCGTGCCATCATCCCCGGTCCCCTTCATGACCGTTTTATCGGGACGAGCGTCCCCTCCGCGATCAGCGTCTGCAGACGCATCGCCGCGGTCCCTATCGGGAGAAATCATGAGCTCCGGGCCTGGGAGAGTCTCTTGGCGAGTATCTCTGCCAGCATCATGATCCCTGCCTTCGTAGGATGGCAAACGAGGCATGGTACCGCGCGTAAGCACCCAGCGAACAATACGATCCCCAACAGAGAAAGGAAAGACAGGATCGACTCAGAGGTAGAAAAATACGAAGAAATCGAGGGGGCCGAGTCGAAACGAGTACACAGAATGTAAGCACAATATACATGCAAGCCGCATACAACAAAATAAGGCCAAACGAAAACGCTTAATAGCCAAAAAAAGCGTTAGACGAGACAGAGCGAAAACCTGACAAGATGGCGTGGAGAGCCTTGGCCAAAGGAATGATTCAGCGCTTATAGCTGTTAGAGGCGTTTGATTGGCTAAGAGCGGGCCAGACTAAGAGGGGCGTCTTTTCACTGTTAGCCGCGCGAAATTTGGCCAAACAGAGCAAACCATAGGCCTAGTTTGCATCAGTTTGACATGGTACAGTATATGACACCAAACCACTGCTTTAGTAAGACTTTTTGTGTGTGTGGTGTGTTGTATGTGTTGTGTGTGTGTGTTTGTGTGTGGGTGTGTGGGGGTGGGTGTGTGTGTGGGTGTGTGTGTCTCAAATCAAATTATGGTGCTAAGAGCCTCGCCGACCACTAAGACTATCTCATGGCTATAGCCATGTTAGCATCAACTTCAAGTCAAGGGTAAAAAGTACAATAAAAAGTAATCACTGCTCCAAGCTTTTCACTCAAAAAGTTTAAAAACCTTCCAGAGTTAAAAACATTCAAATCTGATTAAAAATGTTCACTTCTTTTAATAAGTTGATTAGCACCCATTGAGGGATATCATGAAACAAAGTCTTTAGAGAATCCACCATGTAATGTTTGTGTCTAACGTCATGCAGATCCCAGCAGTCAATGCGCACACATTTCACAGTGAGAGGCTCATCACAGGAAATACATTGAGGGGCCTCCTCCCCTTTTATCAAGTAAGAATGAGGAAGAAAAGTGTGCCCTGTGTGCAGTCTGCACAGTACAGACTGCTCCTTTTGATTCTTCACAACCGATGGGAGGGTCTCTTTAAAGTCTGGATGAATTTGCAACAGCTTGTTGTGCATCTGGGTGTTCCACACTTCCTACCAAAGACCTTTAACTGAAGTGTTCACCTTCTGCTTCAAGCCTGTGCATGATATGCAGGATCTTGATAATTTTTCTCCCATGGCGTTCTTGGGCAGCTGGTCTGCCATTTCATTACCTCAAATGTGTACTTGCTGTGTCTGTATCTGTCTGTCCATCCATCCATCTAATGTATGTATGTATGCATGCATGTATGTATGTATGCATGGATGGGATGGATGGACGTATGTGTGTGGTGTATGTATGTATGCATGTACGCAAGTATGTATATTTGTTAGCTGCAGTGCAAGTGAGTGGAGTGATGGCCTAGAGGTAATGCGTCCGCCTAGGAAGCGAGAGAATCTGAGCGTGCTGCTTCAAATCACGGCTCAGCCGCTGATATTTTCTCCCCCTCCACTACACCTTGAGTGGTGGTCTGGATACAAAAAAATTGGTGGCGCTCTCAGTGTAGCGACACGCTCTCCCTGGGGACAACAGCCTGAATTTCACACAGAGAAATCTGTTGTGACAAAAAAGAAAAAAATACAAAATACAAAAATATAAAAAAAATACTTTGTTATTTTCACTGTGATGCACATGTTCTTGAAAGAAAAGAACATTCTTTGCAAGGGATCTTTTTTGTTGTTGTTGTTGCCTATTACAGGATATCTGTCCACAGCATTTTCGCCGTTACATTGCGATTAGGATATACACATAATTGTTATGAATAATTGACATATTAATCCAAAAAAATAAAGAATGTTGTCCTATCTTAAAAGAATAAAAAAAAAAGACATTTCACAAGAGAAAACCAGAGAAACTTCTTGTATACATTTTTGCCAGGTAAAGGATACAGTTTATGATATACATCAACCAACATGTCCCCATAAAAAAAAAAGAAGAAAAAAAAAATCCCTCCACGATTTCAGTGCTGTCAGTCCTCAACCACAAGGTCCACATGAAGGTAGCGGCAGGGCTCCAGAGACCCTATAAACTCAGAACTTAGCCGAGATGCAGCGGCAATAGTCATGTAGCTGAAAGGCGGGGGTGGGTGGCGCACAGTGAACACCTTGCCCTCCTGGTCGAGGCGCAGCTCGGTGAGGGAGGACTTGTGGAGCTTGGGAGCGTTCAGCTGCCATCCTGAAGACCCAAGTGAGGTGGAGAGGAGCTTCAAGCAAGGGAGGCGTGCCTCTGATGACAGCGACCGACCTCTGCAAGTGATGAAGAAAACGGTTAAGATAAGATACTGCTGTATTGTCTGTCAATTCATAAAGATTTTATCTTTTGGCTCAAGTACATGTAACATTAAGCATACAAAGTACAACCACTTTTATAACATGAACATTCATGCAACAATATGCAACACAGTCAGCTCAGTAATGATTAAGATTAAATTAAAAAAGAAAGATGAAGAAAACTACCCCCATCCAAGCATTTGATCTTTTTTTGTTTTTTGTTTTTGTTTTTTCCTCCTCTTCACAAGGAAGGTATTCACAATATGAAGGAAGAACACACAAACAAAACAAAACAAAACATAAATAAAGATCAACACACTTATATCTTAAAAAAGAAAGAAACAAAAACAAGAAAAAGAATAACAACAAAAAACAAGATCTAAAGCAGCTGGTTTTGTTTGTTCGTTTTTTGGTTCTCTGCACTGGAGAAGTATTCAGTACGTAAATAATACAAGACAAGCAAATAACAAAAATGAATAAAAAAAAACCCCCACTTCCATCCAAGCGGCTGATCATTTTTGTTCTCTGTACAATATTCAGTATATGAATAAAGAAGGACACAGATATATCTTTAAAAAAAAAAAAAAAAAAAGGAAAAAAAGAAAGAAAACAAAAAAAGCCTTGTCCAAACAACTAATTGTTTTTTGATTCAGTAGATGATGCTTAGCAAGAGGTTCAAACCAAAAAAGAGAGAGAGAAAAAAAAAGAAAAGAAAAGAAAAAATAAAACAGATTGAACAAAGTTATGCATGTCTTTTTATCATCATCATTAAAAGAAAAACTTTTTTTGTCTTTTTTTTTGGGGGGTGGGGGATTGGGGGGGGTTGGTTTGAGGCAACCTGTGTACAATGCAATAAACCTGTTACTCATGAAATAACTCGTGTCTTACTTTTTGATGTCAGAAAAGTCAATCAGTCCTCTATCAAATCTGGCTCATGTCTTATAGCTTGATGTCAGAAAGGTCAATCTGACAGAAAGGTCAACTTGTAGACTATCAAATCTGACTCTTGTCTTACAGTTTGATGTCAGAAAGGTCAACCTGTCCACTATCAAATCTGACTCATGTCTTACTCATTGATGTCAGAAAGGTCAACCTGTCAGAAAGGTCAACATGTCCTCTGTCAAATCTGACTCGTGTCTTGCCGCTTGATGTCAGAAAGGTCAACCTGTAAACTATCAAATCTGACTCATGTCTTACCTTTTGATGTCAGAAAGGTCAACCTCTCCTCTGGCTTCCCACCGTCCATTCCGCATAAGCCGCTGATGCACACTTCTACCGTCCACAACGTGCATGTCACCATCCCGCACCAGCAACCGGACAGGGGACTCAAAGTACTGTGGGGCGCCAAACACCGTCACGTCTTCTAGAACATCCCATGTTCATAACACACTGAGGAGGTATACAGCAAAAATACTCAATATGAGGTCTTCAAAACCTCATGAAAACTTCTTGAACATCACACATTTGTAACACACCGAGTATACAGCCAAAATACTCGATATGTGGTCTTCAAAACCTCATGAAAACTACAGGATTTTACGGGTTTATGTTTTTTCAGATTTTGGGGCACAACCTCTCAATGAAATATATTTTTAAAAAAAAGAAAAAAAAGAAAGATAAAACACATCAAACAATAGAGTGAGCAATATTCAACATTTGAAGGTGTGATCTGCAACCCAAATATCTGATGAAAATAAAACAAACAAGTTGGATCATATGACAGCGGAAAAGGACACAGGAACATTTTCAAATGCACTGAAAAGGAAAGTATTATCCTCAGTTTGCAGTATCTCTTCAAATGTCAGTGCTACTGCCAGAAAATACCTCATTCTGTAAGTCGTTTCAAAATATGTGAATAAAAACCTTCACCTCTGTTTTGATATCGAACATGGGAAGCTGCAGTGGAGTGCAGTTAGCTCTTTCATTCCTGCAGCACAGTTTTCCAGTTTATGGAAATCTGACCCTTCATTCCTGGAGGCTGGAAAACTGTGCAGCAGAGAATTCCCCCTTTCCTTCCTACAGCATGGATAATCAGTTCTACTGTAAGCACTTTGAACTTTGCGTCAGTCACGCCATCAGTGTGCATCATTTAACCTTGACCGGGTCACTTGTGGGGCAGGCTTATGAGTGGAATGGATGCCAGACACCCCCACTTACCTTCCAAAATGTGTTATTATTCTAATGTGTACTAGGAAACAGTTGATGATGAACAACTATTGTGACAATGGTTATAGAAAGCTAAAACTGGTGAAACACTGTGAAACAAATATACTATCCTTGGGTCAGTCATTTATTCTATTTCTGGCTTCCCTGAACTTCAGGGTAGACAACTTTGTGTCATAATGAGAAAAACAAATAGCTTTGCTCCACATGTTGTTTAATTCTACTTAATGGATTATATGGAATTCACATTTACATGCATTTAACCTGGTATCATAACTGGTCATAAAATAACCTGTATTATAACCTGCCACTGCTGTCATTACTGCTGTGTAAGTTGAACTCAGCAGCTTGACACATTTCACTCTGAGAAATAACTTGGATTTATTAATGCTGTTCTTACGCAAACATTAATTAAGCATCAGTATATTTCTGACATACCCTTTCAAGTTATTATCACTTCACATGAGTAAAAAAAAATACAGAGAGGAAAAAAATCCACCCACAAAGTTTCCACACCTTTTTCAGTGTCAAAGACGTGTCCCCCTTGCACAAGAAGTGTGCTCTTTGCCACATTTACTGGGATAGTGGCTTTGATGACAAAAACTTTGCTGCCTTCAATGGAGGATATGGTAAGAGGTGTGGCCATGTGGTTGTGCTCTACTATGGCAAGTGGTCTCCATGTGTTGTTCTCCTCAAGCAGGAAGTAGTGCTGCATGGTTTGGAAGAATCCACAGCCATCACGCTGAATAATTTGAAAAACAACAACAACAACAACACTGAATCATCAATATACAGACAAGTCAAACAATCTCCAACAGTTTCATAAACTTTCACAAAGCTTGATTGTTTTCTTCATGTGATGGATGACAAATCCGAAAACATATGCAGATTTTGGAGGCAAAAATCGAGGTTGGGGATGGGGGAGTAGGGCTTTGGAGGTGGGGTCGAAGGATGGGAGGCCCCACGGCGGCCCCCAATGTTTAGCACCTGCCTGGCTGGATCACCACCTTGCCACAGGTTTATGTGTCACAATAACGGCGCGGTGGTCAAATAGCTAGAGCACTGGATTCTCACCTGAGTTTCCTTAGTTTGATCCCCATCACACCTAGTGGCTTAAGAGTAGAGATTTTTCTGATCTCCCAAGTCAAAATATGTGCAGACATGCTAGTGCCTGAACCCTGTATGTGTGAATATGCATGCAGAAGATCAAATATGCATGTTGAAGAACCACTTGTCCACTTGGTGGGTTATGGAAACAAGAACATACCAATCATGCACCTCCCCGAAAATGGGAGAATGGTGGGGTATATAAATAAAACAGTCATACACATAAAATGTTGTATGTCTGTATAAGCGTGTGTGTGTGTGCATGACTGAAACCTGATTGAATGACACATGAAACAAATGAGTGCCCAATGGCAGCTGTCAGCTGACTCTACCCAGGTAGGCAGCCTGATGTGCAAACCACTCCATGTTTGTAAAGTGTTTGTTTGAGTTGGGTCTATGACCGAAGACAGGTGCTAAATCAGTATCCATACCATGATCATTATCAGCCTTGAGAATATAATGATATCTCTATGCCTGTGGGAGCTTTGGCATTTACTAAGGCCACATAAGTCAGACTGTTCAAAGAGTATAGCCCTTGGCATTTACTAAGGCCACGTAAGTCAGATTGTTCAAAGAGTATAGCCCAGGTAAAGAGTTTTCCCAGATCCTCTAAGTTAAGAGGATGTACATTGGGATAAAAACAGGCCTGTCGAAACTCCTGCATGACATAAACCATAATTGCAACACAACAAATCAGCTTGGTCCTGGGAGATCACCACCCAGTTATGGGTACAGCAATCCCAGAGTGGGTATGAATGCTCCCAGTTATGGGTACAGCCACCACAAGGTGGGTATGAATACTCCCAGTTATGGGTACAGCCACCACAGGGTGGGTATGAATGCTCCCAGTTATGGGTACAGCCACAACAGGGTGGGTATGAATGCTCCCAGTTATGGGTACAACCACAACAGGGTGGGTATGAATGCTCCCAGTTATGGGTACAGCCACCACAGGGTGGGTATGAATGCTCCCAGTTATGGGTACAGCCACCACAGGGTGGGTATGAATGCTCCCAGTTATGGGTACAGCCACCACAGGGTGAGTATGAATGCTCAAAATTAAGGCTACAGCCATTACAGGGCAGGTATGAATGCTCCCAGATAAGGGTACAGCCACAACAGGGTACATGTGAATGCTCTCAGTTAGCACTAAAAGAAGGTACATGGTTGGTATGTTGCAAACTTACGTAACTTCAAGAATGGACAGGTACGAAGCTCAAACGAAAGAAAGATGAAAGATACACTGGCAAATATTCTTTTGTCTCCCTGATTCCAGACTGGAAGAACAAAGATTTTTCTTTTTCTGATTACTGACTGCCAGAGTCAGGAAATATTATCAAGTTGTGATCCTTGGTATCGAAAGCCGTCATTCTTCAACTTATTTTAGATATCAAATATTGTGTGCCTCTTCTGCCATTGTGTTTATTGATAATTTTTGGCATATGAAAGAGCTGGATACCTCAGCTAGGCTTGTTGTTGCTCATTTTTTTCTGTCAAGACTTGGTATTGCTGAACACACAATGTGTTTTGTCTTTTTTCTTGAAATAAAATGTTACAACCAAAAGCATCATTCTACAACTGTGGCACTCATATATCAATAAAATTTACTAACGTCTCAAGTAAAAAAAAAAAAAAAAAGAAGAAAAAAAGAAGAAAAGAATACTTGTCGAACACTTTCATCCCTTAAAGGGAGCTCAAAGCACTTTACAACGAGAGAGGCAAGGCCTGGAAGACTCACTTGTGATACACTTAAAAGAAAAAAAAAAATCTAATCGTTAAAATGTGTTCTGTATTTGTTATTATACAGCTTCGGGTTAAAAAAATAGAAAAAAGAAAAAAAAAGTCCTGACGGCAGATTCGAACCCCGCGTGTTCGGGTGAGAAGAAACTGTTTTACCCAATACACTATCGTGGCTCCTTAACTGATGTTAAAAAAATTAATATTTAAACATGCTTTTTTAAAGGGCGATAAATTGATTGCGGTATTTGCAGTGAGAACGCTGTTTGAATCATTCTGGTGTATCTTGGGCATTCAAAAAATCTTTAAGGGCAATTAAAAATTCTTTTTAAGTCCGCAGTAAAGGAGACGTGGCTATCGCCGCAATCACACTTTAACATTTAGCTGTTTTATCTGGATCTAGATAGATGTACAAGTTTAGTTACATCCGCCAGAAATGTTCGACACAGTCGATTTAATTTCTCTTTTATGTTCATTCTTTTTTTTATAGTTTTAAAGTTGATATGAAAATTGAGTATTCTGATAAACTAATAACATGTAGAGCCAAGTACAAGTTCTTCTAAATGTGGTATGAAGTGAAAAGGACTTCATTTTGAGAAAAGTCAAGACTGGAAATTTTTACGTTCCATCAAGGGTATTCACTCTTATGGTTTATTATTTTTAACTGAATTCCAACTGATTTTGTTGATATTTTTATGGCAGTTTGGGGCATAATCCATTAAGTGATGAGGTGTTCACAAATCTTTCTCTGAATAAATATTTAACGGTCTCCTCCAAATTTCCATCACATGTTATCGTATATTGTCAACTGAATATAGGATTGAACGGCAGGCCAACAACTTGAAACAAAATGGCGACCTTCGTGTTTATGAGCACGTGCTTTGAATATGTATAAATATGTGTACGCAATTGATTTTTGCCCATGACCTTCAGGGCTCAGCCAATAGATCTATAAAGTCCACTCATAGTATTGATTTTAGTATTTTCCGAAAAAGACCACTTGGGCAAATGAACATAGTGAAAGCCCTGTACACTGAGAGTAAAACACACAACCTTTTTATGTATTGAGTATAATTTCAAAATGTAATGTTTAAGATGAGAAAGATCAGTTTAAAGCTAATTAATCCCCTAGCATTAATTACAGATTAATTTACCTTTTTTACTATCTGCAGCAAAGACATGCAACAGAAATATGACTTCCATACCTAGCAAAAGAAGTTCCTGTTTGAATAAAAAATGATTAAAATGACTGCCCATCCCAGAGGTGCAATATTGTTTTAAATAAGATGACTGGAAAGAACTGAATTTTTCCTATTTTTATGCCAAATTTGGTGTCAAGTGACAAAGTATTTGCAGAGAAAATGGCAATGTTAAAGTTTACCACAGACACACAGACACACACACACACAGACAACTGAACACCAGTTTAAAACATAGACTCACTTTGTTTACACAAGTGAGTCAAAAACATTAAAAACACATACACAACAAAAGATTTAATGCACAAAAGCATAAAACAGATTCAAAGACTATGCATATTTAGTTACACACACACACACACAGAGCATGGGTTATAGCTGAATGTCATTAGAAAGACATGAAAGGTCTATGCACAGCAACTCACGCCAGGCTGTTTGTTTGAAGCCAGCACGTACAACTTGTTGCCGACAGCAAGGGGCAAAAGACTGCACACCTTGGAGGTGAAGGACGCGATGTCATGCAGAGGCCTGTCGTCCAGCTTGCTCCAGGCCATTGTCCTCAGGTCCAAAACATGGATGCAACGATTCAAACTGAGTAGCAGACAAAATTCAATAGTAAACCTGGTGCTTGATTACCCTACACTACAGCAAACTGTTTCGCAAATATCTCTGCATGTGCCAGACTAACCAACAGCAAGCTGTTTCACAAATGTTTCTACATGTGCCAGATAAATGTTTCACAACAAACATTTCTGCATGTTTGAGAGGAGCATGCAAAACTTGAACTTTTTTTCCTCTCATAAAGACTCAAACAGATTTTAAATATCTTGTCCATGATGATAAAATATTACAAATGTTTTCTAATAATGGTAGAATATATAATATAGAAACCTAGTATGTAAAAAAAAAACCACCAAAAAAAAACACACACAAAAAAAAAAACACACCAAAAAAACAAAAACGATACTGTCAATTACATATATATATATATATATATATTATAAAAAAGGGGATTTGAATAATCAATTAAAAATTCTGTTGTTTAGAATAGTACCCCCCCCCCTCACCCTCCCCCAAAAAAACCCACTCTGACAGAAAAACAAATACACTTGCAGACAAAAAAAGCAGTGCTGGCAGATTCAAGGGGGGCTGTGGCGGTCTAAACTCTGGGAGGGACACTCACTAAGCCATTATTGTCGTTAGTAGGGGGCTTAGTAGGTGGTGTCCCAAGTATGCTGAATCAGGACAGGCACCACTGAACACCACCGAAGTGACTCAGCAGCAGTGCAGGGTCTCCTCTGGTGTGTGGCCTCCTGGTGACCTAACACTGATGGTTCCCTGCGGACTGCTGATGCTGGAACTGTGACGGACGAACCTGGGTGTGGCTGTGTAAGGGGGAATCTAGAATAAGCGGCGCAGATGGGGCAAAAAAAAAAAAAAAAAAAAAAAAAAAAGACAAGAAAACAGGGTGGTGCCAAACTGTAGTGACACGCTCTCCCAAGGGCACAGCAGCCCAAATTTTTTTTTACAGAGAAATCTGTTGTGACAATAATAAAAAAAAAAAAAGCAATACAGCTCAGTGCAATGAAACACAAGTGTCCAGGCTAGGTTAAAAAAAAAAAAAACACCCAAAAAACAAATGGTTTCCTCTGATGGAGCTGCATGGTTTTAAAATCATGTTCTCAATAGATTGTCCTCACATATTTTTGATATAATTTTCACTGATTATTGTTCCCCTTTTTGACGAGGCACAATAGCCGAGTGGTCAAAGCGCTGGACTTTCAATCTGAGGGTCCTGGGTTCAAATCTTGGTAACGGCACCTGGTGGGTAAAGGGTAGAGATTTTTCCAATCTCCCAGGTCAACATATGTGCAGACCTGCTTGTGCCTGAACCCCCATTTGTGTGTATAAGCAAGCAGAAGATAAAAAATACGCATGTTAAAGATCCTGTAATCCATGTCAGCGTTCCGTGGGTTATGGAAACAAGAACACACCCAGCATGCACACTCCTGAAAACGGAGTATGGCTGCCCACAAGGTGGGGTAAAAATGGTTATACGTGTAAAAGCCCACTCCAGTTCATACAAGTGAATGTGGGAGTTGCAGCCCACGAATGATGAAGAAGGTCCTCTTTTCTCTGTTTAACCAGTACTTTTTTTTTTTTTTTTCATTTATCATGTAAAGTCTTCTTGGGCTGAAGCATTCTCATTTTCCTTTTCTCATGAGATGTCAGTGCACAAATAATCAATTTAAAATGTACTGTGTTTTCAGTTTTACACTGACATTCACCACTAGTGTTTTTGTAGTTCAAGTTGGTGGGCGGAGTTGTGGGCAGGAAGGAGGGTAGAGGCATATATGGGTGAGGTGGTGGGTGGGTTAAGCACATCCTATTGAACAATACACAACAATGACACTATCACTATCTTGAGTAGAGGTGGTAAGACTGGAGACAAACAGTGAGACTGAATATTTTCTGCAAGTCAACATGTTTAAATTCAAGAGTGTGCATGGATCATGTACATGTATAGTTCGGTGGGCATTTCAATGGGTTTTAGTTTGTTTTCTTTAAGAACATCACAGATTTTAAATTTGTCTGGTTTTTTTCAAGCAGCATCTTGATGCAATAGTATTGTGCACAAGAATGTGTGGGGACGGGGATAGCAATGCAAGTACATGCTTGCGCACGTGTGTGTGCTAGCAAATGCACTGTGTGTATATTTGTGCATGGGGGGAAGAAAGGAGTGGGGAAGCACGTGCGGGTATGTCTTTGTGCTTGTTTGTTGTGTGCTTGCAAGGAAATTTTCCATATTTCATGAAAACATAATATAGTCTGAGAATGTCTAGAGTTTGAAGACTGAAGAGTGAAAGTCAAAGAGCTGAAAGCCACACCCATTGTGAAGACAGAACCCACCTGACAAAGTAGGCCTTGCAGTTGACACACGCAACCCTCCAGGCGTCCCTTTCCTCAAACTTTTGTGGGAACACTGTGGACCCCACCCACAGCCACTGCTGCTGCTGGATGTGATAGACACACACAATGAATCTCACACTGCAAAAATGAGGGCGGTCTCTTGCACAGTGTGTGGCCGTGAAGTAGTTCACCACCGATTCGTCAGGTACAAAAGCAACCACCACATCTGCTAGGTCTGCCAAACTGTTCAGCATTCTTGGTTTTTTCTCATGGCTGCATTCTGGGATGGAGTGAGGACCAGCAGGAGGAATGGGTCTCTTTATTTCTTTTGACTGGCAATTTTCAAGGACATGGTTGATACTGATGTTGTTGGTGCTGTAAGGAGTACATGACTGTGATTGTAAGTCACCAGATCTGTCCTGGTCCGAACCATCATAGCTGGTGTTGCCACCACTGTTGTTTGTGGTACATAAACCACTCACTGGCAGGTAGGAGACCTGAACACCATCATGGACAGGTTTATCACTTTTATTGAGCATGTCTGGAAGTTCACATGCATTGCTGCTTTTGGAGTCATCATATGTCGCAGCTTCATCCTCTCTTGTGCTAGTTTCACCTGATTTACTGCTGCTCTCACCTACCTTGTCTTTGCACATATCTTCATTTCTATCACTTTTGAATTTCTCCTGACCTGAGCTAACATCTGTTAAACAACAAGCACAATGACTCAGCAAGGCTTCAATGATATCAGTGCATCCAACCAAACTCTGCCTAGAGACGTATCTGCTTTGGTTCTTCATCTCAGAACTGGTGGAGCTCAAAATGTCGCAGGCTGCAGCCAGCCTGGTGTTCCTGTCATCCTCCACAAACTCACCGTCTCCGTGTGAGTGCCCTTCGACCCAGTGAACCAGGAACTGTACCACATCCTGGGGACGGACAAAGCGAAAGATGCTGGTCACCAACTTAAGACAGAGAGCAGGTAGGATCAGCATCTTTGGCTGGAAGATGAAGTGGTCATGGAAACGAAAATGCAGCAGACGGTGGCATCTTCTGAAGAGCTTGTTGAGGCTGAAGCTATGGGCCAGTTTCAGGTACTGCAGACAGTTGTGGATGGACAGGTATTGCAGCAAGACTGTCTCACACTTGCTACTTACACTCTCCACCAGCAGGTAACATGCCAGTTTTGTCACACCTGTCACAAAAAACAACATAGCACTCCTCACCATGTTCTGGTATTAAAAGTCAGTCACACCTTTTACAAAAAACATAGCACTTTTACCATTTCCTGGTATTATGAGTCAGTCACACATTCCTGAAAAACAGCAACAGCATTTTCACCTTTTTCTGGTACTATTAAGTCAGTTACTCCTATCACAAAAACAAAGCACTTTTACCATTTTCTAGTATTTTAAGTCAGTCTCACCTGCCATGAAAATAAGACACTTTTACCATTTTCTGGCAATATAAGTCAGACACCCATTTCACAAAAAACATAGCACTTCTGCCATTTTCAGGTACTATAAATCAGTCACAGCTGCCAGAAAAACACTGCACTTTCATCATTTTCTGACATTACAAGTCAGCCTCATCTGTCACAAAAACCTAGCACTTTCACCATTTTCTGGACTTACAAGTCAGTCACGTGTGTCACAAAAACACAACTATTTTACCATTTTCAGGATTTCTAGCATTATAAGTCAGTCACATGTACCAAAAAAACTCAACACTTTCATCATTTTCTGGTATCATAAGTCAGTTCATACCTATCACAAAAACATAGCACCTTCACCAT
Organism: Babylonia areolata; assembly: GCF_041734735.1. Lineage (NCBI taxonomy): Eukaryota > Metazoa > Mollusca > Gastropoda > Neogastropoda > Buccinidae > Babylonia > Babylonia areolata. The sequence continues at coordinate 30,084,715 of NC_134884.1, read as the reverse complement.
TTTTTACCATTATAGGTCAGTTTCACGTGCCCCCCCCACCCCCCTCCCACCGAACAAAAACAAAAAACCACAAACAAAAAACACAGCATTTTTACCATTTTCTGGCATGATAATTCAGTCTTACCCTCTTATCCACACTGTACAAAATTAAACAAATTTACATTTTGACATAACAACAGACAAGTATACCAGACACAATGAATAAACATGACAACCACCATGAAAATCTACGAACGTCAGACCCCTGCTGGAGTCTGCACTAGTGGGTCACGGTTAAGTACGTGTAATTAAACTACATTTTTGCATCTAACTACAATGATCAGTTCAGACTGATTTGGAACAACAAAAAATTTGTGTGTGTGCAGAAAACCATTTTGTCGCAGTTGAAACAACCGTGCATCAACAGAACATCTAAAGAATTACTTGAATTGTGATACACTTTTCTGTAACATTTCACACAAAACCTCGAACTCAGTCTGACTCCGTGAAGTGTACAAAGCCTTGACATGTCACATAACATCAGGTCAATACTAGAATGGTGCATGGTGATGGTCTGCTTTGCACTGCACTGCATTGCATTGCAATAAATGCATTGCACTACATTGCATTGTATTGTGCTGTATTGCATTGCATTGTATTGTATTATATTTTGTCACAACAGATTTCTCTGGGTGCATATGGGCTGCTCTTCCCAGTGAGAGCGCTTCACTACAGTGCAGCACCACCTTTCATTTGGTCTTTTTTTTCTGCCAGAAATTGTACTTTTTTTCCTATTAAAGTGGATTTTTCTACAGAATTTGTCTGGGACAACTCTCGTGTTCTTAGTGCATGCTACACATGGGACATCAGTTCATCATCCCATCTCATTGCTTAGTGTCCAGACCACCACTCAAGGGCAAATGGAATGAGAGAACATACTGGCAAGTGTGGGATTCGAACCTGAGCGCACAGATTCTCTCGCTTCCTAAATCCTAGGTGAATGAGTTTCAGTTTCTGTTTCAGTAGCTCAAGGAGGCGTCACTGCGTTTGGACAAATCCATATACGCTACGCCACATCTGCCAAGCAGATGCCTGCCAGCAGCGTAACCCAACGTGCTTGGGTGAATGAACAGCCACTAGGCCAACACTCCACTTTCAACTCACACCTTCAGGATTTTTTTATTTTTTTATTTTTATTTTTTAAACTGACTGGCTGTTACTATTATTGATATGCTTTCATGTTTTTCTTATCTCACAAAAAACAACAATCCAAAATATGCCCCCCCCCCCCACTCCCCCCCATAGATAAACCTACCAATGACGTTGCTCCTTGACAGTCTGAGGTTGCCCATGTAGATCCCTGTCAGGAGAGTGTCCAAGTCATCAAGGGTGGACTCCATGCCTGACAGTTCCACCTCCATCATCTTGCTGCTGGTACCACCCTCCCCCTGGGATTCTCTGAACGCACCAGACAGCATACCCTGCACGCAAGCAGAGGAACCACTCACACTTCCACCATCCCTGGATGACAGTACTGTGCACATGAATGAAGCACAATGATCCCAAAGGGCACATTGTATACAATGTCCACTCCCTCCATCTAGTGTGCACTGTTAATTTTATCTATTTAATTACAGGTGAAGCTAGATCTTTTTTGTTGCTCCGCCGAATGTATTACCCGGTATGTTTGTTTTGATGCAAAAGGTAGTGGTTGGGGGGAGGAAGGAGGTGGGGGGGTGATGATGAAGAAACCTTGTTTAAACCATTAGTGAATTATCAATCACCAAGAAAAACATTTAAAAAATAACTTTAACATCTTAAATTTGCACATCTGGTCACATCTCTATTAGAGATAAACAGCGAGCTAAAACATTCATTCAAACCTAGAGAGTTTACTGCCTTGACAGTCTTCCCTGTTAATATTGATATAGAAAAACAAAGAAAATATTCAAATCAATCATTTTTTCCTCCAAACTGACATGTGCAGACACAGCCAGAAATACAGTAGAAGTTAGTTCAGTTTGCTTGCAGTTTATCCATATGTAGGAACATGGAAACCATTTTAATGAAATGAAATCTGATGCACAAGCTGGGTTCATTGAGCTAATAACCTGAGACATCAGTCATCAGTATCTGGGACATCAGTAATATATCTGTTAGCAAGGCAATATCAGATTGTTACAATAGACAGACATACCTGAAAGTAGCCACTGGAGACTGCCAGAACACAGCGATGAGCATATACTGAGTCATTTCCTATGGTAAGGCGGATGTCACACATAGTTTCAGCATTCTCTTTTCTCTGCTTGTCCATGTCTTTGAGCATGTCAAAGCAGTAAGAAGAGCCCAGCGAACATTCACTAGCATACTCCGAACTGTCGGAAGGAATTGCTGACATACTGTTGGATTAATGTTATAAACAAACTTATATATCCAGAGTGCTGGGATCAAATGACTTGTAATACAGAAAATTCAATTCCAAATTGCATCAGGTGAGGACTGATTTTTCTTGTGAACCTGGGGAACAAACAAAAAAATGATGATCAGCAGATATCACCAGTAAACTGGGTTTTTTTAACCCACAAAAAAACAACAGCAGTATATTCACAGCATGTCCCAAGACAAAAGCAGCATAAACAAATGAAACTGAAAACTAAAAAAAATAAACTGGGATACTACATTTTTGTTTTGTTTCATGGAGTGGTGGCCTAGTGGTAATGCAGCCTTCTAGGAAGCCAAAGAATCTGAACACATGGAATCTTATCCCACACTTGACAGTATTTCCTCCCCATCCACTAGATCTTCGTTGGTCGTCTTGGGTGATAAACAGAGGTTCCACATGTAGCACACTCTTAGTGCATGTAAAAGAGGCCATGGAAACAAAAGGGTTGCCCTTGTAATATTCTGTTAAAAAAACAAAACAAAAACACCACCACTTTGATAGGAAAACAAATAAACTTGAGGCAGAAAAATACAGCAAAAGGGTAGTGCTGGATTGTAGCGATGTGCTCTCCCTGGCAAGAGAAGTCAGAATTTCACACAGAGAAATCTGCTGTGACAAAGAGTAATTCAACATAATACAGTCTGTCTGTTCTGTGTGTGCCATATTCAAAATTAAAGGGTCTTGTCCAGTCTTGAATAAATGCATAGTATACATAGTATTTCATAATTCTTCTGCCATTTTTGCTGTATACCTGTCACATAATATGACAAAAAAATGGACCTGGAGCTTCCTATTTGTGGGGAAGTCTCTGGGTAACAGTTTTCTTTCTCTGTACCCATGATTATTTATCAATTTTCAAGAAGAATGTAGTGCATGGAGCAGTGCATGTGCCCTTGTCTTACAAATCCCACTAATGTCTTGAAAACGTGAGCAGACGAACCAGAACTGTACTCATAAAAATGTTTCAGCGTTCATTGTATATAAGAATTTTACCCTGAAACTGGCTGTCTGTAAACATCTGAAAAAAATTATTATTAAAAAAAAGGCAACTAAAACTAAGCCACAAATAATAGCCCACTATCGTGTACCTTGATAAATCATGAAATCTTGTAAAACATGTCTTCATATTTGGAAAAATAACAAATCGTAACAACATTAAATCACAGATTTAAAAACAATAATAGATAGTACTTACATGGCATAAACTCCACATATAATGGGCTCTAAGCGCTTCACATGAAACAATACATATATACATATACAACAGTGCATTATTACAATACATGCACAACAGTATTCTGCACATGAAAAAACAACACATATATATATGTGTGTATCTATATACCAAGACAATACTATAAATTGCAGAAATAAACAATCACACACACACACACACACACAAGAGGCACAAAATATGCCCTACACATGCACACACATGCTCACGCACACACAAACACCCATCCACAGACACATACACACAACATGATGATATCAGTAGAGGGTAAAGTGGGGTGGGTTGGAGGAAGAAGAATGTAGACTTTCTTCTTCTTGTTCTTCATTCATGGGCTGCAACTCACGCATTCACTTGTATGTATATGAGTGGGCTTTTACATGTATGACCATTTTTTACCCCGCCATGTCGGCAGCCATACTCTGTTTTTGGGGGTGAATGCAGACAATTTGCTACGCTTCATCACACCCGAAGGCCTGTTTGAACAGGTGGGTTCTCAAGTTTGTTTTGAAAGAGGACAACATTGGTGACAAAGATGCAAAGTAAACGAATTCCAGACAGAAGGTGCTTGGGATAGGTTACTCAGATTCATAATAAATTTATCATCTTAGTAAGAGGGATTAAGTGTAGCAAAGTCTGCATTACATGGGACTGTAAGCAGAATAGTAAAATTTGCTCCCCCCCCCCACCCTGCTCCATATATATATATATATATATGGCCCTGCACATATATGTGTATATATATTATTATGACAATGATGAAAATCACACACAAGTCATGCCAAAGCAAGCCAGAGAAAACATCACCTTTCCACTATTCAAATCACATAGACACAAGCAGGTGCACACAAAAAACTTATGTGGACAGCCTATTTGCAGCAACCACGCAATACTTAAATGCCAAATTTTAAGAACATTCTTACCAAATATTTTTTCGTCAGATTTTTCTTGACTGCTTTTTTAAAGATACTACCTGAGACAGCAAGAGAGTTTGCTGCAGTCCGAAAGGAAAAACTTTTTTCTCCAGACACACACAAACGAGCACACAGTATACACGTACGCACACAAGCATGCATGCACACAGACACGCACACACAATCATCCCTTCCCTCTACTACTGCCTCCCCCCTCCCCGTCCATCCCCGACAAGAACAGTTTCAACCATACTTATTTCCAACTTGCGTTTTCGCTGCGTTTTGGTTCCAACAATTCAACTTCCGGTACGGAAGTTGAAAGAGGGGAGTGTGGGTAATGGTTGTCACAGAAAGCAACGCAAACGAAACCAATGAGCATCTGAAAATTCTCTCTCTTTCCCCTCCCCCCCTCCCCCACTCCCACCCCCCTTCTCTCTGTCTGTCTGTCTGTCTGTCTCTTATAGCTTTTGAAATTTGCCTGTTTTTTTTTCATTTCTTTTTTACTTTTTTAAAAAATTTAAAAAAAACAAAACTTCTTTCTTTCTTTCTTTTTCTTTCTTTCTTTCTTTTCTTTTTTTTAAATACTTCTTTCTTTCTTTTTTTCTTTCTTTCTTTCTTTTTCTTTCTTTCTTTCTTTAAAAAAAAATATACTTCTTTCTTTCTTTAAAATTTTTTTTTCTTAACTTCTTTCTTTCTTTTTTTCTTTTTCTTTCTTTCTTTTCTTTCTTTCTTTTTTTTTAATTTTTTTACTTCTTTCTTTCTTTCTTTCTTTTCTTCTTTCTTTTTCTTTCTTTCCTTTTTTTTAAAAACTTCTTTCTTTCTTTCTTTCTTTTTTTTCTTTTTTCTTTTTTCTTTCTTTCTTTCTTTCTTTTTTTTTTTTTTACCCTTGTCGTTTTCTTTCATGTGTAGGCTATGTTTACATTATTTTTTTTCTGTTCTGTCTGCCTGCATGCCTACCTGTTTGTCTGTCGGTCGGTTTCTCTCTCTCTCTCTCTCTCTCTCTCTCTCTCTCTCTCTCTCTCTCTCTCTCTAGTTTTTCCTGCGTGCAGTTTTATTTGTTTTTTGCTATCAAAGTGGATTTTTCTACACAATTTTGTCAGGGACAACCATTGTGTTGCCGTGGGTTCTTTTACGTCCGCTATAAGTGCATGCTGAACACGCCGGGACCTCGGTTTATCGTCTCATCCGAAT
>NC_134884.1:30058957-30073957 GCF_041734735.1 Babylonia areolata | reverse complement strand
CCAGGGCTGACTCACTCCCCCGAACAACGCAACCTTCATCGAAGCACCGATGACCCACGCCCCAAACAACTTGACATCAAGTGCTCTTTACCAACAGATCGATAGACTCATCTTTACCGCCATCACCACCACTCAGCCCACCTGTCCCGGGTAAGATCGTCGCTGGTCAGTCAGCTGATTGACTAACAAAAATCATTCATTACTTCATTAAGTGATATCGATTGAAAAAAGCCTCAAGTCTGTCAGTCAGTCAGTATTACTATAGAAAAGACCTTCCCACCCCGACCCCCATCATCACCACCATCACCCACGCACCTGTCTCGGATCAGCTGGTCAGTGTTACGACAGAAAGGACTTCCGCACCCCCCCCAACCCCAAACACCACCACCAGTCCCAGATAAATTAGTCACTATAGAAAAAGTTACTGTAGAAAATACATCCACACCCAAAACAGCACCACCATCACCACCGCCAGTCCCAGATGAACTAGTCCCTATAGAAAAAAGTTACAATAGAAAATACATCCACCCACCCACCCACCAACCCACCCACCTGTTCCGGATGAGCTCCTCGCTGCTGTCGTTGTGCATGGCCATCATGGAGGATGAGGGACTGGCCACGCAGGTCTGCACCTCCATCCCGTAACGCTCCTCCCCCTCCAGCGCAGACTCCCCCAGGCTCACCTGCAGGTAGATGTCGTCCGAGGAGGTCACCTTCAGAGGGTAGGCGGAGGGTGACACCTTGCGGGCGAAGGAGGCGTCCCGGAACTGCTCAATCTGGAACTGGAACCGCCCCTACGCCAGTCTCCGTGAAGAGGATGTGACGCATCAGAGGCAGGTAGCTGAGGCGGAGCTCGGAGACACGGTTGTAGTGGCACTCGATGGGGATGACGCGCTCGATGTTGCTTACGGAGGTAGTGTTGTCGCTGTCGTCGTCGTCGTCGTTTTCGTTGTCGTTGTCCTTTGGCGGGATGATGAGGAAGTTGGAGAAGATGATGGTGTCGTTGGTGAAGCGCACGGACGTGCCGCAGGCGTTGAGGGGGGTCCGGCCCAACAGCTTGTGCTCGCTCCGGTGCACGTGGCATCGTGGGTCCGACAGCGTCACGTTCTGGGAGAGATGGTGTACATATTTCACGTGTGAGACTGTCAGTGACAATCATCATGTGTTGTCGGTGTGTGTGTGTGTGTGTGTGTGTGTGTGTGTGTGTGTGTGTGAGGCTATTGCAATCGTTATAATTCAGTGACACACCTTCTGTTCATCAGATGTCATAACTGACTGCTACAGGTGGCTGGTTTCAGTTTCAGTTTCAGTTTCTCAAGGAGGCTTCACTGCGTTCGGACAAATTCATATACGCTACACCACATCTGCCAGGCAGATGCCTGACAGCAGTGTAAGCCAACGCGATTGTCAGGTCTTGAGTGCATGCTTATATATTTGTTTTCCTGTCAGAGTGGATTTCTTTTTACATAATTTTGCCAGAGGACAACACTCTCGTTGCCATGGGTTCTTTTTCAGTGCGCCAAGTGCGTGCTGCACATAGGACTTTGGTTTATCGTCTCATCCGAAAGACTAGACGCTCAGTTTGATTTTCCAGTAAAACTTGGTTGAAAGGGCGAGAGCGGTATTCGAACCCACACCCTTACGAACTCTCTGTATTGGCAGGTGAGCGTCTTAACCATTCTGCCACATTCCTCCTTGGCTAGATAAAACGCAGAGAGAGGATGTGCAGAGGAGGCAGGGAGGTGGAGGGAGGCACACACACACACACACACACACACACATACACACACAGACCGACTGACCGACCGACACACGGACAGACAGGCCGACAAGACAGACACACAGACAGCCACAGAGACAGATTGGGATACCCAAACAGAACAGAGTTCAGAACAAAGATGTAGTGTACAGAACCGTGACAGGGATCAGAGGGGGGCCGATGTATTTTATACATGTTCTCTCACCTCGGACCCCATGTCCAGGCCAATCGTGGAGATTGAGAAGGACATGTCCGTCTGACCACAGGTCACGTCGTGGTGGACCGCTACTGCTCTCCCCAGTGTGAAACACACACACACACACACACACACAAATACACACCAACAAGAATTAGATCTGCATCCAAAATGGTTTTTTTCCCCCTACCTTTTTTTTAATTTTTAAAATCGTGTAAATCCCCCCGCTTCTCCGACTTCAACTGAAACAGGAGAAAAAGGAATATTACGTGTTGTTGTCCAATGAGACTGTCCCCATCCAGCATCAACACTCCACTGGCCAAATATACTGCAGGTTCCTGTATCTGAAACGCAGAAAGCCGTATCCGTTCGATGCTCGCAGTGCGTTTATTTATCTATTCATTGATTGATTTATTGCTTTTTTTGTGGTTTGGCCGGCTATCTGGGCTTCTCAACATGCCGCAGTGAAGCGCGTATTCCTGCCGCGGCGCTCGATGAAGATGAACTTACAAGGGATGCAGCTGGGAAAGGGGTAGTGGTGCTATAATGAAAGTATGACCAAAAACAAACAACCTCCCGCGCCCCCCCAAAAAAAATACAAAACAAGAAAAAACAAAAAAACATGAGATATGCGCATCGCAGTGATATTTGGAGGATGGAAGAATGGGGTTAAAAAAAAGAAAGATGGATGATACAGATGAGTTTTGATGTGTGAGCGTTTTAAAGTCGTAAACGAAATGCTACCTACCCGAGTACCTTTCGAGTATTTTAGTTCAGACGGGGCTTCTCTATTTTAAAGTTTTGTTTTAATAACACCTACGCTCTATTAACCGGATTAAAAGTTGTGTGTGAGTGTACATCTGTTCCAAAAATGAGGGGTGGGGTGGGGGCTTGCGGGTGGAGCTGAGGAGGAATATGGAAAAAAACAAACAAACCAACAACATAAAAAACGATGAATGATCATGGTACTCACCAACTCCGGGGCCTAATGAATCAGCTCTAATTCTACTCACGGTTTCCAAGTTAGCAACAGTTTACTTTTCAGGTGGCGTCACCAAACCCCGGCGGCGTGGCGTCAGAAGTCGTTGTGACGTAACTGGTTGGCTGCTCTGACGTCGACCGCGATGCTGTTGACGTGTGACGGCATTAGTGTCCGATGACGTCAGTAGCATGTCTCGCGATGACGTGAAGTGACGCAGGGCCACCTTGACAAATCAAGACAGCATTGTTACGGAAGGGGTTGGGAGGGGAGGAGTATGGGGGGTGGGGCTGGGGGGGTGGGGGGGAGGCGGCAGGAGAGTAGGGGGTGTGTGTGTGGGGGAGGCAACACCTGTTTTTGCGTTGTGTATTGGCTGGGGAGGGTTAAGGGATAGGAGGGAGGTGGTGGGGGTGGGTGGTTTTGAAGGGAGGATCATTCGTTTGCCTCGGATATTCTTTAACAGATACTACTGTGACACTAATCTACGCTCGCGCATGCGTACAAGCTCACATACACACACACCAGAGAAAGAGAGTGAGGGAGAGAGAGAGAGAGAAGAGATGAGGGGAGAGGGAGATAGAGAGACAGAGAGGCAGACAGGCAGACTGACACACACACACACACACACACACACACACACACACACACACACACACACACACACAGTGGTCGGGGAGAGAAAAAGGGAGTGTGAAAGTGACAACAGGCGGGGAGTCAGATAAAAAAAACAATAGGCAGACAGAGAATATACATGCAATACAAACACAGAGAAGACTAAAGTAGATGAACCCCTCGTCCCCTCCACGCCTACAAAAGACAAAAAAACAACAAAAAAAAAAAAATCTAACACACACACACACACATATATATATATATATATATATTAATGTATTAATATTCCAAGACCTATTTAGGGCATCAGCCGAACAATTAGCACATTCGGCACAACTATGTCAGTGGAGAACGACCTCGTACGAAGATCGAGAGGTGCTTATTACAGTGGTACGAGTTGGGGATGTCAGGCAGACAAGAAGCCAATACAGCGATAGTCATCGGGTTGGAGAGGTTTCAAGTAGGAGTGACGTGTGTAACAGACTGCGAGATAATGCCACTGAGCCCCTCCCCCTCCCTCTCCCTCCCACCTCACCCTCGCCGACCGACCCACATTACCCCCCCCCCTCCTCCCCCCAACCCCAGCAACACCCTACTTTCCTCATCTCCCCACCTTCCATCCGTCTGGCTCTCAGAGTCCCACGTACTGATCACATTTCTCCTCACCTCCGCACTCTACATTGGCTCCCCATTGAAGCGAGAATTAAATACAAAGTTGCGTGTCTCTGCTATTCTGCTTTCCACTCCGCAGGACCTACAGATCTTTCTGACCTTATCAGTGTTTACACTCCCGCAAGAAATCTTCGCTCTTCCTCTGACTGTTACCTTTTGAAACTTCCTCCTGTCAACACAAGAACCTATGGTGAACGTTTTTTCTTCTTTGCTGCTCCTCACATCTGGAACAACCTTCCTCATCATATCCGTGCATCAGATTCTATTTCTGCTTTTCGCTCATCACTAAAAACTCATCTTTTTAAAACCTATCTATGAGCACTCTCAGCTTCCTTGTTCTCCAACACCACCCATGTCAGCTCAGTTTGGATGTATGTAGAGTGGGAGGGGGAGAGTGTGAGTGGGGGAGGGGGGGAGTTGAGAAAGAGAGGTCATGAACTTGTTTAATGTAACTTGTAATATGTTTCTTTCTTGTAAAGCGCCCTGAGCTCTCCGAGAGAAAGGGCGCTATATAAATGCACATTATTATTAATATTCATTGTCTACGCGTAACTTGCTATAACCAGTTATACTTTGTCAGGGAATGTCGCAGGTTTCGTCAAAAGTGAGTGTGTGAGAGCGCGGGACATGCCATGGCATCTGGAACAGTGATTAGAAGCTGTGTACCAGGATCCAGACAGTTGACTGCACCCCTCCTGCACCCCTCCCCCCCTCAGCCCCCACAGCTCCCTGTGTGTGTGTGTGTGTGTGTGTGTGTGTTTGTGTGTGTTTTAGCGGTATGCGCAGGTTCCGGGATCAGAGGTTTCAAGCACCAGATCCAGGGTGTAGACTGCAAAAGGTGTCACCCATTTCACCCCCACCGCCGTCACCTTCCTGGTCGCTCCTTACCATCACCCCCCCCCCCCCCATCCTCCCACCCCCCAGGTCCCCGATCCTCTCATACAGACCTCATGACAGTAACAGCCACACCACCACCACCATCACCACCTCCTGCCCTCCGTTTGTATATCCTCCCCCCCCCTCTTCCTGTGCTTCATGTATTTTTTGGTGTGTGTGTGTGTGCGCGCGCGCGTGCTCGTGCGCGCGCGTGTGCAAACGTGTGTGTGTGTGTCAGACAAAGAGAGACATGCAGACAATTGAGGGGAATAAAGAAAGATCACGAAGCAGAGAGAGAGAGAGAGAGAGAGAGAGAGAGAGAGAGAGAGAGAGAGAGAGAGAGAGAGAGAGAACAACAGGAAGATTCAGAAAGTAGAAGAAAGGATGGAGAAATTGGAGACATATTGTCAGTCCTGCAAATCGACAGATCACAGATCACTTTCAAACAGAGCACCACCAGAACAACGGAACCAGACCTGCGTACATAAAAGAAGGTAAAAAAAAAAAAAAAAAAAAAAAAAAAAAAAAAAAATCCTATGGCGTTTTACGGTCATCAAGGCAGTGGTTTCAAAGCCACCATGTCTAACTGAGGCGGCTCGGCATAGGAAAGCAGGGTCCGGTCCCCTACTCCCACCGTTTAATTAAACTTCCCCAACCGAAGTCTGGTACCTATGCACACCTGGGTTGAACAAGGAAAAATCCGAGTAAAACGTCCCCCCACCCCCCACCCCCACCCCCATCCGCCAAGAACACAACACCTACCATGCCGAAGCGGGGGTATCGAACTCGGCTGACCACTGGTGACCACACACACAAAACCAACGCCAAACTTACCGTGGATCTGAAACGGCGTTTGCAACGAATACAGACATGGCCAAAAAAAAAGCCGCAATAAAGGCTTTTTTAATTAAAAAAAAAAAAAATCCTTTATATTCAATCAGCACGTTCAACAGACTTGCGCACACTGGGGAAGACATAAAACGGCCCCGCCTCTTTAATTACACAGACTCTGTTCTGTTCTCTCTGTGGACAACGTAACAGTTGTTCAGCCCATACCTCAGAGTACGGGAGTGCCAGCAACAGCCGGATAGGAAGCGGTCCATCCCGCTCTTTCACAATACCAGTATAATGATTATAGTAATGATTACCAGGACAGAGTTGAAGTGGTATGAGTGTGCTGACCTGGTTTCAGTGATTGAACACACACACACTTATACACGCGCGCGCGCGCGCACACACACACACACACATATATATATATATATAGAGAGAGAGAGAGAGAGAGAGAGAGAGAGGGAGGGAAAAGAAGTTAAAAAAAAAATATACGGTAAAGTAAAAACAGCAAGAAGAAGAAGAAGAACAAAAAACTCCAAAAACAAAACAACGCAACTACAACAACAACAAAAAACAAACAAACGCCCCCCCCCTCCCCCCGAAAAAAACATACAAAAAAACAAAAACAAAAACAAAAAAACAACAACAACAAAAAACAACAAATCTTAAAAACAACAACAAAAACAAACAAACAAAAAACAAACTAGCATTGACAAGCGACACCGTAAACAAACGATTAGTTTAAACTCAGAGAAGATAAGTGAAAGTACTTGCAAGTGACGAACCTGTTGTTCTCGGATTCCTGTAGAAATCCAGCTGTCAAGGGTCGGTATGTCTGTTTTGGACCTGCACAAATTTCATATATTCTACTTTCAAAACTTACCAAAGGGAAGTGTCAGATACACATACAGAATTTGCTTATCAAGAACCCCACGCAAGGAAAAGAGACGAACAAACAAAAATAAACAGAAAACAACATACAACAACCACCGGAAAACAACAACACCAACAAAGCCATTTCGCTGGCCACATGGGGCAAACTTGTGTTGAAAAGGAAGGCAAAGGAATTATCGTCTTGCGGTATTAATACTCATGTTTGTGCTATGCTGTTTAGATATGTTTTGAAAATAATCTTAAAAAAAAAGAAAAAAAAGAGAAGGTGGTGGAGGGGGATCGGGCAGGAAGGGGGGTGGGGATGGAGGACGAGTTTTTCTGTTCTAGTTTGAAGGAGGTGTCAAAGCGTATGGATTGATCCATGATATCACGTCACCGTCACGTCACCGATCCCTCAGATTCCGAATCCTTTGGGGCGCCTTTGAAGCTTTGTCAACCACCTTTCTCCAGTCCTCGCGTCTCTCGGCCGCTCTCAGGGTGTCTCTCAGCTCCATGCCTGTCCACTCTCGGATGTTGTCCTCCCATCTCTTCCTTTGTCTGCCTCTTCTTCTTCCTCCCCTCACTGTGCCTTGTAAGATTGTTTTAGCAAGACCAGAGGAGCGTGTGACATGACCAAACCACTTCAGTTTTCGTTGTCTGGCGAGTGTTTGAAGGTCAGTATAGGGCCCGATTTCATTGCGGATGCGTCTCTTGACTTCTTCATTCGTGATGTGGTCTTTGTATGAGATGCCTAAGAGTCTTCGGAAGCACCTCATTTCTACAGCTCTTATTCTTCTCTCTAAGTCCGCTGTGAGGGTCCATGATTCACATGCATATAAAAAGATTGACATGACCAGAGAACGCATCAGTCTGATTTTGGAACTGATGGCGATTTTTCTGTTTCTCCAGATGGGTTTGAGCTTGGTCATTGCGGCTGTGGTCTGGGCAATTCTTGACAGTATTTCTGGTTTTGATCCCTCGTCTGTCACGATAGATCCCAAATATTTGAATCTTTGAACACTTTCAAGTTTCTGGTCTTTGATTTTGATTTCTGATGTGAAGTTGCTGTTTGTCATCACTTTTGTTTTTTCCCCGCTGATTTCCATACCAAATTTTGTTGATTTTTCTTCTAAGCGGTTCACTAAGTCTGTTAGCTCTTGCTCGTGACCAGCTAATCCGTCAATATCATCAGCGAAGCGCAAGTTTGTGATTGTTCGCCCTCCAGTGCTCACTGTTCCTTCATGTTCTTCTAGTGCTTCTTCCATGATTCTCTCAAGAAATAGATTAAAGAGAGTAGGGGAGAGCAGGCAGCCCTGGCGCACACCGACCGTCGTCCGAAACCAATCACCTATGTTGTTGTTGTGAAACACTGCACTTGTTACATGATATGCTACACTATATATATATATATATATTTCGAGAGAGAGAGAGAGAGAGAGAGAGAATTACAAAATGACGATATATGCGCGCGCGCGCGCGCGCGCGCGCGCACACACACACACACACACACACACACATATATATATATATATATAAAGTGTGCAGGGATAGTTGGGGGAGAGGGAGTGGGAAGAGAGTAGCGGATTATATGACCCACGTATAGGTCTTACACGCTGGTCAAGCCATCAGAGCCAAGCAACTGCTGAATCAATGAAAGAGAATATAATTTTTTTTTTTTTTAGTCAGTTAAGATAAAACTGAAATAAAGTAAATCAAAGTAAAAGAACTAGGAACGTGTGTGTGTGTGTGTGTGTGTGTGTGTGTGTGTGTGTGTGTGTGTGAATATATAAATGGCATTGAATTCATTAATGATGCGAAATGGATTTAATGTATAGGGGAAATGAAAACGCTGGGCATGACAGGGAGAGAAAAATATCACAGACACACAGGCATAGACACAGACACAGACAAACACACACACACACACACACACACACTCTCTCTCTCTTAGAAAAGACTGTTACAATAACCACGTCAATGTTATGATTGCCAGTAAAAGAACATCAACCGAATAAAAATAAAAACAAATATTCAGTTGACAAAAACGGAACCAAATCAAAGCAGCAGATAATATAGAACGAGTTTATGCAAAGGAAGGCAACTTAGACAATGCCGGCGTTGTGAAAAGAAAAAAAAATCAACGTGAGGTAAGCACGATTTCTCTCTCTCTCTCTCTCTCTCTCTCTCTCTCTCTCTCTCACGCATGCAAACTTACATGCAAAGAGAGAGAGACAGAGACAGAGAAAGAGAGAGAGTTTCCAGAGGTACAATTTGGAGTGAACGTGTTGTTAAATTCGGTCTTTAACTGTAAATGGTCAAGAAAGATGAAATGGAAAAAAAAAAGACAAGAAAAAAAAAGACATAAAAAACCCAACTCCACAGCAGATTATTGGAACATGCCTTAATATGGCCAGAATTTAAAAATTGTCGTTGGGAGGAAAAATATTTCATGCGCGTGGCGCCTGATTATCATAGACATGAAATTTGCTTAGTTAAGTGGGAGATTAGGTAGAAGTTTTAACCTAAATCTGTTGTCGTTATTGTTTTTGTTTTTCAGTTTCATTTGTAATAATAATTAAAAAAAAAAAAAATGCAGGACTGTATCTCCATGCAAGATAAAGCTATAGAAGCTATAGATTTTAGTAAAACTATTTTAGTTAATGCACCTGCTCGAGAACAGTTTCGCTTGTCGTCCCAAGTGCGTACTTTATTTAACATACAGTGCAAACAAGGAGCACGTATGGTGAGACTGATCAACATCATGCAGAAACCCTTTTCGTTAAACTTTTTTTTTCTTTTAAAGACAATCTATTTCTACCAACCACTGCTGCTCCCCAAATGCAGTTTCTTCGACAATGTGACTCATCAGTCTGGCAATGGTTATCTTCAGATAGAAACTGAAACTGAAACTGAAAAATGTTTTAATGCCATTGACATTACAGTCCTATTGGCATGGGACACATCAGAATAATCGTTTAACAATATAAAAACAAACCAAACAGCATGAATATATGTATCAAAGTCGCAGCAACAACCCTGCAAAGAAAATCACAAGGTCTGTTGAAAGACTTAAAAAAACCCACTTATGTCGAAAACGGCTTTACCCACGCTCGACAAACTCACGGCGTGCTCAACCGAAAAGAAAAGTATGAAAAAAGAAAAGTAAACCTATACATATTCAGTTAATTTGCACTTTCTCCGTGCATATTAGAAAACGATACAAATGTTGACTTCTTTGAGTCGACCATCCAACCTAAACGCTATGACAGTTAACTGAAGATACTGGTTAGAGCGTCTGCCTAGTATCTTCAGACAGAGCGAGTGAGAGAGAGACTTGACAGGAAATGTTCGTTGTCATTGCCTAAAGAATTCTTCTTAAGTTAAATCGATCGAACAGTTTTCGACGATGCAAACAAGTAAAAAATACTGGCAACACTGCAGAGTATTACGTAGGTCAACAGTTCAAAGAAATGAATGATGAATGACCAACAGTAGAACTGGTTCTCTCTTTTTGTTGTTGTTTTTGTAGTGTCTTTTTTCTTCTTCTTTAAAAAAAATGAAATAAACAAGACATATTATTGCCGATCACTATTCTCCAAAATGCGTGGTAAAATAATCTTCTCGACGTTGTGACGATTTTTGTCCAGTAGTCATCTTCAAAGAGAGAGCGAGAGAGAGAGAGAAGACAGACAGAGACAGACAGAGACAGAGACAAACAGAGACAGACAGACACATAGAGACACAGACAGACAGACAGAGACTGACAGACACACCGAACAAAACCGACTACACACAAAAACGAGCAAGTAATTCAACCGATGACAGAACAAAGGGGAGAAACGGCATACTCACAGATACACCAACACGGTCGCCGCACTGTCACGAAGGTATGCTGGCGTCGTCGCTAGTACACGCACACACACACACACATACAAACACACACACACACACACACAGGCAAGCACGTTCGCGCCAAGACACATACACACACCGGCTACTGAAGCCCATTTCTGCAGTTCGATTGGCAATTGCAAGAGAACTGAATTTTAGAGATTTATATAGACAGCCGTATCAGGAATTCTCGATTTCAGCGGGAATAACAACGTGAGTTTGGGAAGGGAGGAGGGAAGGGTGGGAGGTAGTGGAGTGGGGAAAAGGGAGAGGAGCATGCCCCACAATGAGAGATCGACAAGAGGCACAGGGCAGGCAGTTCGTTAACCCTTTCACTGCCAAACTCGCATTTATGCAGCAGCTAGGTAAGAGCACCCATGTCACTGAAGGGTGACCAGATCATGGGTCTGGTATCCATTAACCTACTGCTCTTTATTTTCGGTGGTAGGATAGGCCATATCTTCTACATATCAAATGAGGAATCCCCAGCTATTCTTATACACCATATTTTATGTGTTTATAGCACATGGGAATTTTGCACTCTAAATTGACTGGCGGTGAAACGGTTAACTAAAGTCCTCATGTGACGTGACTGGTATAGTTTGACGTCTGTCCATCGTCACAATCTGCTTTAGCACAAGAGAGACGGTAGATGAGGATGATGGTGATAATGATGAGTTTTCATCAGTTAAGGTGCTCGCGGGTGCGTTGGCGCGCGCACGCACCCTCCCTCTCCCCCCAAACTCCCCGCCCCCTTCCTTATGCACCTATTCATAACATATCACCTTCCACCCAACCCCCATACGCACACACCACTCCCCTCTTCCACACACCCACCAGCAAAAGCCATCCACACACACACACACACACACACGCAAACACACACCCGCGCGTGCAGTTTATCCTTTAACTCCTATAGATATGGAAGCGCAAATTTTGTGGAAGTCTAACAGCAAGGATAAAAAAAATCAAATTTTAGAAACTGCCTGAATTTTGGTCAAAATCAGTAACTAAATTGCAGATACAGATACTTATCAATATTTTCGGAATTTTATGAACCATCATGGATACTTCACCTCAAAATGACCTTATTGTGATTGGAATGGCAGTTCACGTGTTCTTTTTGGTCATAACTCGATGAAAATGCCTTGAAACAAAATCATTGTTATCATGAGAGACACATCTAAATTCAAAACCGTGCAATAACAATTGACACAAACTAATGGGGAAATATTGTAGGCTGCGTGTGACAGTACAGTTTACGTGTATGACCGTTTATGTTTATTCCTCTCGTCATGTAGGCAGCCATTGTCCGTTTTCGGGAGTGTGCATGCTGGGTATGTTCTTGTTTCCGTAGCACACCGAACGGTGACATGGATACAGGATCTTTAACGTGCGTATTTGATCTTCTGTGTGCGTATGCACACGAAAGGGATTCAGGCACTAGCAGGTCTGCACATATGCTGACCTTGGAGATCGGAACAATCTCCACTCTTTACACACCGGGCGCCGTTACCGAGATTCGAACCCGGAACCCTCAGATTAAAAGTCCAACACTTTAACCACTCGGCTATTGTGTCATCCTTTCTCAGCCAGTTGTATGATTCATTCCTACTCAGCTCGCTTGATCTCCTTGTTCACAGTCTGTCTACAGCAAGTGTGGTCCTCCTGCAGAGCTCTCCCATAGTGGTGGAAGCCTCCCCAATCCTGGTATCAATCTCAGCATCGAGGGACAGGTTGATGGGAATGATGGGAGACACTGTATTTGAAACCATCAACACACCAAGAGTGTAGCTGTCGATGAAGCGTGGTGTGTTGACCTGACCATTGTCCTCTTCTTTACGCTGGCGATCAGGATGGATCCACCCCGGGCCTTGGCTGATCTGGTCATTAAGCGCTGGAGGTTGTACTGCTTGTGGGAGGCAAGTACGGCATCTGGTGAAATGTGGATGTCTTTGGTTTTTGCACGGAGATGAGTGGCCGGACTGAAAAACTTGCCATCTGATCTTATGTGCGGGTGTTCGAACACTCTCTAAGGATGTGTCAAAGGCTTAAATTAAGACAAGAGCAGCAAGAAGATGCAAACAACGTGTAGGTCATATGGAAGTCCTGTTTATGCGCGCTGGCAATGCTGAAAGAATCTGATTTTTTTTCCCATCGAAGCAAAACTAAGTGTGATGAATAGACGACGAGGCCAGGAGAACAAATGATTAATGAACAGTAAAGAGTGGTGACTCTCCATTCACATGGCCAAGCCAGGCACTTCCTTTTTTGAGGAAGTGTCTGGGTTTGTTCCAATGTACCTTTTATTTACCTGTGTGCTAGCCGAATCAGTTGCATAAGCAGCATTGACTTGAAGATATGTACCTTGTGAATGCAGAGAGTTACCACTCTTAAGTTTTGTTAAAAACTCATTGTACCTTGCATATTGATGCAGTAGGAGGCGACCAGACCGGACAGTTTGGGAGACAGATTATTTGTTTTCTCACAGCTTGTCCTTGTTAGCAATGCCATGGCGAGGCGGACAAATGCGAAGCGTTGATAACCCCATTTGCTCACAATTCCTTTGCAGCTGTCTGGCAGAGAAAATCATATGTACACTGGATTTTCATAACCGGAAGCCGCACAGAGATTCTAGGTAAACACCTACCGCCAGAGTTTCTTGTCTGGAAAGCTGGACTTGTGGGAAGTCTTTTCTCCAGTGTGTTCAACAGGGAGCTGAGTGCCACGGTAGTGTTGTTGTAGTTATTGCAGTCGCCCTTGTTCTTCAACAGTTAGGATGCTGTCTTCACACCAAACGAAAGAACAGCGATGCTTGGCTGTTGAGTAAAGGATTTAATTTATAATGATTTAACAACAATGCAGAGTGGTAACTCTGTCCAGTCTGTGTGCACATGTCAAATGATCAGTAAAAGGACAAGCCCGAAGCTTTCTTTTCTGAGGATGTGTCTGGGTTTTGTTCCAGTGTACCTTTTATTTACCTGTGTTCTAGCTGAATCGGTGGCATAAGCAGCACTGATTTGAAGTTGTGTACCTCCTAAATGGAGACAGTTACCACTCATTGTTGTGGTCTTAACATTAACAGCCCGCATATCTTCAGGGACTGCACCTTCATTCCAACAAGCACAGAGAGATGAGGTCATACAGATGAGGTAACAAGCCTTTCACACACAGTGTATAGAGGCCGACGCTGTGTAAGAAGAAGGGAACGTGGGGAGGGGAAACAGAATCCATTCATGGGGTTGGGGGACCTGCTTGATGCAACCCAGACGCCTTAGAATTAAAGGGTAAAGGGTTAAAAATTATAGAATCTTTAGTTGAAGGCTTTCGCCTCTATGTATCTATTTGTCTACGTATCTGTCTATCTATCTGTCTGTCTGTCTGTCTGTCATCATCATTATTAATCATTCACAAAATACGGTCACAAGTTCCTGCTTGTTGAACGATATTTACTGACCGGCATTTACCGTCAGCTGACTCAGCACTCAAATTGTACTTACGAACCAAATATTGGCAGCAATTAGCGCCACGTATTTATGCTGACAATGCCACAAACTCACGCCTGCCGGATGATATTCCCAGCGATAACTGAGTACGGGACAACCCCCTCCATCCTCCTCCCACCCCCGGGACCCCCCTCCTCCCTCCCTATTCCCTACAGGGGAGGAATATGGTCCGTGTCACTCAGTGGCATCACTCTCACGCCGCTCTTCCGGCCTCGTCCCCCAGCAATCTGGTTCCGATATTGCGGACCTGGAGGGCCTTTTTAATCTACAAAGTTTTGAAAAGTACCCACTTGGAGGTTTCGGAAACAGGTTCTCAGGGTACTTTGCCATTCCTGTGTCCCTCTCCCCCCCCCCACCCTCTCCCCGACCTCCCACAGCCCCCCCATTCCGTCGGTTCCACCCCCTACCTATCAACTTCCTCACCCATCTCATATCAGGCAGATCAGATAGCAAAACAACTTGACTCCCTGCTTCAAAACCTAGCACAAAGCACGGTGCATCGTGCCTAAGTGGTTAGCCTGAAGCCGGACATTATTGGCTGTGGCAATGAATGCGCAGTATAGTCATGTTGTCCTGAATTTGTTTTTTCCGCGGTTGCTTTTATTAGTTTTCAGTTTTTAATATTTTCTCAGTATATCGTATACATTTGCATGCGGTGAAAGGAAGGAAACCCGACATTGTTGAAAACACCCTCTAGTCAAACTGAAATAACGAAGGCAGAAATTCTGTTCAATGTCCCGTCACACATACTTGTGATTGAAGACATCTTACCAAAGTATCACATTTGCATGTTATCACCGAA
>NC_134884.1:30046457-30053957 GCF_041734735.1 Babylonia areolata | reverse complement strand
GTCTGATAACTTCCTCGAGGATCTTACAAGAGCTTACGTTTTTCCTTCTCGGATCTGAGTCATCCTCCCTTTGGTCTCATGAGATTGTTATGCTCTGTCTGATAAGTATTTTTCATTCTGTTGTAAAATCCGCCAATCTTGTCATGCCTTTCCCCCACCTCATCTCATTACTTTTCTTACTTGTCCTCTGTGGTGTTATGTCTTTTCCTCTCCAGTCCCATGGGCTAGCACTCGTAGTCTTAACTCCCGAGAGCAAGGTTTCGGTTGCGCATGCGCACTAGAGCCTATCCATAAAAGGGAAAGGGGCGGAGTTTATCTATAAAAAGCGCGAGCACGTGTCCGGTAGAAATGTAAACATGTGGGAGGTGAAAGCAAAACAAAGACCGACTCACTGTTAGCGGAGAAAGATATCCGTGTACTCCTGCCACACAATGTGGTCGTTTACGGTTGCCAACGTCGAGGGGCTGTCTGCATGCTTTCCAATTTTCACCGGACAGTACCACGTGCTGGTGCTATTTTTATCTGACAGACACGTCTAGCGCAAACACAAACGGCTCTAGCTCCGCCCCTTTTCTCTGCATTCAAATTTTGTATTACGTGTAGCTGACACATTTTGTACTTTCCAAAGTCAATTCAGGTCTAGATTGGAAGCTGCTAGGCAAATCTCGCTCTCTGCCATAAATGAAGCCAAACCGTAGCTTTATTAGGCTTTTATTTTGAATAAACCTTCACCGACGTCACAGTGTCAGACTCTGGTGAGAAACTGGCTTGATTCAAATCGCCCGCCATTTATAGTCCGGTTCAGGCTTTAACTCCACTCCCCTTTCGCTCAGAGCCATCTATGTTTCCCCCTCTTGTCAAAGACCTGTTTTCAAGGCCTATTATTTTACTGCTAAATGCAACAAGCGATTACTTTTATTTCAGCGTCTGTCTGAGAATGTACTGCTCTAGACTATTCTGCTTTATATGTCTTTCCTTCCAGAGTTAGTTTTCCCCTGTCCAGTCACGTAGGTCCTTCGCTGCGGTGTAAATTATCTATGTAATGAGTTTTTCCCCATTTTTACTTTTTCTAAGAATCCCTTGTATTCTTCCCCCCCCCCTCCCTCACATTCCCAGCCCTGCACAGCTTCATGATGCTCACACATGCAGAGAATCCCCATTGCTGGCATTTCCAGCCATGTGCCCTCCTTTTTTTCTTTCTTATATTTTTGTTTAGTTGCTTCTGTATCAAAAAACAAACAAACATTGTTATTGTTTTTTAAATTAATGCTTATTTTTACAGTTAATTTGCATCTGTTTTAATTTGCTCTAAAACGTTGATTTTACTAATGTATTTTTTATGTTTTTATGCCTTATTTTTCTTAATCTTTGTTGTGTTGTTTTACAGCTTGTATTGTTCATATTGTCTATATCATTTGTAACTTCTTTTTTTTTTTATATACATTCAGTGTTTTTAACATTATTGTTCATTATTTCAGTGATTTAAAAAAATGGACTGTGTGAGAAACTGATGAAAAAGTCTTTTACATTTACAAATAGTAAAGAGTAGTAACTCTCTCCATTCACAACTTGTAGTTGTGTACCTTGTGAATAGAGAGAGTTACCACTCCTTACTATTTGTTAATCATTTCATCTCCTGGCCTCATTATTTGTTAATTTCTTTTACATTATTTTCAGTATTTTTTTGGTTTCAATTCAATGTGAACTAAATGAAACTGGTGTGAACTGGTCTTCAGTCATTTTATTTTACTTTAAAATTTGATTTCCATTTGCCACAGTGAGAAATGGGTGAATTGGCCTTTTTAATCTTGTAATTGACCTACAACATTAATTTCAATTTGCCACAGAGTGAGAAATGGGTAAATCGGCCTTTTTAATGCATTATTTGACCTTCAAACTTGATTTTGATTTGCCACAGACTGAGTGAGACATGGGTGAATTGGTCCTTTTAATGTTTTAATTGACCTTTAACACTGATTCAAGTTTGCCTGAGCAAGTGTGGGTGAACTGGTCTTTTTAAAGTTGTTCTGACCATATGGTATTGATTTCAATTTGCAATGGACTGAACATAAGTGCATCAGTCTTTTAATGATGTATTCATTGACCTTTTCACATTATTTGTAGTTCCCTGCAAATTGTTTTGAGAACTTTCAGATGTTCAGCCCTGTGATGGCCCTGTGTAGTCAGCTGGGGAGTAAGCAACGTTTTATTTTATCTGACTGTCCTATTGATTGGTTTTAACACTTGGCAAAAAAATACTTCAAATGGAAACCTTGTCACTTTTGTTCTATTGCTAGAAAGAGTTAATGATACTTGTCAAGTTACTAGGTAAATAATTATTTCTATAAAAAAAAGAAAAAAGAGAAAAAAAAAGAAAGAAAAAAGAAGAAGTTAATTTTCTGTCTGTCATAGATGTCCCTTTACTTGATCCAAATACCTGGAAAAAGTTATTTCAAATAACGGCTTGTCCATTTTCTGTTACATCTGTCCTAATATTTGGTGGTCCAAATACTTTGTAAAGGAAATATTTCAAATGAAAAATAAAAAGCTTAGTCTCTTAATTAGTGTGTGTGAGCATGTGTTTTTTTTTTAGGATGTTTGCAACAAATGTTTTGTTTCTCTTTCTCCAATACAATCTTGGGCTTGCTCTGTCATCTGCATTATATAATAACACTGGAGTGGGAGTGTCTGAAAGTGACTGCAAAGTCTCAAGAAAACCACTCACTATCGGCATGTGTGTGCAGAAGATAAAACTACCAAAAATGTAAAAACTATGGGGGGAACCGCACGCCCAACTGATGGAGAGGAACAGAGAAGGAATATATATCAGAAAAACTAGAACGAAAGAACAGATGATTATCATGAACATGATGATAAAGATCGAGAGGCTTTGTGTGTGTGTGTGTGTGTGTGTGTGTGTGTGTGTGTGTTAAGAGAGAGAGAGAGAGCAAGAGAGAGAGAGTGTGT
This sequence comes from Babylonia areolata, assembly GCF_041734735.1. Classification (NCBI taxonomy): domain Eukaryota; kingdom Metazoa; phylum Mollusca; class Gastropoda; order Neogastropoda; family Buccinidae; genus Babylonia; species Babylonia areolata. The sequence continues at coordinate 30,050,990 of NC_134884.1, read as the reverse complement.
GTGTGTGAGAGAGATGTGTTTGTGTGCATGTGTGTGTTGTTGTTTTTTCAAAATGTGTGCATGTGCTGTTGTAGATTCTGAGTTTTGTTTTACCAATGTTTCACACACACACACACACACATTTGGAAATGGATGTGTGTGTTTGGCACTTTACAACTGAGTTATTGCCTATATCTATTACATGAGTGTGTGTGTGTGTGTGTGTGTGTGTGTGTGTATGTGTGTGTGTGTGTGTGTGAGTGAGTGTGTGTAAGAGAGAGAGAGAAAGAGACAGAGACTGAAACACAGAGAAAGTGAGAAAGTGAGAGAGAGAAACAGAGTGATTAAATTTCAAGCATATTTTTATTCACTGAATGGCCACTGTCCATGTTTTGGCTGTCAGAACCACAGATGCACAATATGAATAATCAATAGGAATTCCCACAAAGCATGAGAAAACAGTTTAAAAAAGAGTTTAAAAAAAATTGTTCTTAAAAATTTTTTTAATACATATTTCGCTTTGATTAACAACTATTGTACTGTAGGTTTTCATGCTCAGATCCATGATGTTGTCATTTGTGTATCTTCACTCTGTTTCACAGTTTCTTTACATGAATAACACACTGGCACTGTCTTAGCGTTTACAGTGTGCATTACATAATCACATACACATGTGTAGTCTTTCTTTCACACTCACACATACTGAGCTAAGGACTCTCATGGACAGACATTCCCTTTTTCTTACCACAGCAATTTCTGTCTCCCTTACCACCATATCCAGGCACACACTGTAGACTTACACTCGCCACGCATAACATACCTATGAATACAACACACACACACACCAAATGTCCAATCATACATCACAAAACCATAAACAGGTGCATTAACACTCAGACACACATCACACACACACTCTCACCCTCTTGTCAAACCAAACATGATTGATTTTGGAAATCTTAACTGTCTTCTGGCTTCAAAAATTTCCTCCAAATCTTCGCTTTTGGTGGTAAGTTTATCAGCTGATCATCATCATCATCATTCTCACCACTCATATTATCATCTTCATGTTTTGTGCCTCCCTCTGTTGTTTCGTTCCTTTTTCTTTTTGTGGAAAATTTTTTGCTGATGAGGCCAACCAACGCAGTATATCTGAAACACATAGACAAAGGTTCTCAAGTTTTATAGATGTTCTCACTGAGGAACTTGGTATGCATCTGAATGTCATTATGAGTGTGAAAATGATAGTGTGTGTGTGTGTGTGTGTGTGTGTGTGTGTGTTTGGCTGTGTGCATGTGGTTGTGTGTATTTGTATGTGTGAATGTTAAAAAAAAAAGTACAGCAAAGAGGAAAAGTCTTAGATTTTAAATTCCAATACCGTTCTCCTTTGTCAACTGTATCCGTCAACATCCATCAACATTCTAACTTATTCTCTTCTTACTATGACCATAAATGATGGACATACAATGAATTTGCCACAAAGAAATACTGATGGATCAAGCCATAAACAGTCGATAAATGAAACCTGTTCCTTTTACAGATAATGTTCCATGAATGTGTGAATGACTGGTGTGAAAGCGCTTTGATTTGTCTCTGCACAAGATTCAGCGCTATATAAATACCATTATTATTATTATTCCTTTGCAGCCTTTCGTTATAAGTGCTGAAATGATTTCCTGTTTCCAAATGTGTGCAAGATTCCTCCAAGCTCCTTTTCTCCTCTTGTTTTGTGATGAGCAAAGCAAAAAAAGAAAAAAAAATTGCCATATTTCTAAAAAATTAAACAGGCAGACAGATGCTAAAATTTGTCTAAAAAAAAAAAAAAAAAAAAAAATCACAATACACTACCAGATAGTCAAAGCAGCTGCTATATTATTCCCTTCACTTATCATCTTTTATCCTGTCAGCAACTGAAATCTTCATTCTGAATAACCCTGATGGCCTCCACAATGGTAAAGTGTTGTCATCATTGCCATGGTTGCTTTGTTTGAGACAAACAAATCAACTTCAGTCAGGTAAAAACAAGTTACTCATGCCCACAAAAAGCATGGACTGTTTCTACAGTTGATTCTGCAAAAGCGCAACAGTATTTTTCATCTGGGGAGACATGACAGTATGGATATAATGCCTGCTTTACAAGCAAAATGAGAGTTAACAATATGGATATACTGCACTCCTGCTTAACACTCAAAAGAAAACTGAAGTTGGGAAAGACACATCAGTTTGCTTAGTGTCAGAATTTCTTTAATACATATATATGCTTTTCATTCAAGGTGAATGCCAGTGTATGAAGTAGATACCAAGGTAACACCCACCTGTTTGCCATTTCTGTCGCACTCACTGCCGTCTCCTTTTCTCTCTCCTCTGCTTCTTCCAGCTCGCTGTCTGTGTTGTGAATTTTCATCAGCTTCTATAAACATAGATAATGTACCAACCTAAACAGCACAGCAACACAAAGTATTCTCTCACCTCGAGGATTCTCTCCCCTCTTATGAAAACACTCTTGTTTGCACTGGGTGTATGAAACAAAAGAAATGAAACACAGACTTTTATCTTTATCTTTTTATCTTTATCTTTAAAAAAAAAAATCAAGCATACTAAATTGTATATATGACTTCCACTGAGCTTCAACAAATCATTTTTTCCTTTCACAATCCACTTTTATCCAGCCAACTGGAAACAGCACCACAAGACTGCTGTAATAAAACATCAACAAGGAAACATGCCTTGTGATTCACATCAAGCCAGCCAGCAAGCTCACAGATCAACTTGCCACTGAACCAACCAAACAACAAGTGACCAATAAACAAAATCATACTGTACTAACCTCAACTTCTGGATTAAACCCGTTGAATGACATTCTTCCGTACTGCAGAGTTTCACATGCTGAGAAGCTTGGCTGTATAATAAACTTCTCCCTGTGAAGAAATTATTAACACATGTAATGACGAATACACTTTGACAATACAAACATACATCGAACTGATATGTACAAATAAGTTTACAATTAATTATTTACTGAAGTTACATTTTGAATCTGTAAAAATGGAGACATATTCTAACTCATAACAAAAGCTTTGAAATACACTGTACTATAATAATGTGCATCTTGTCAAACCAACAGATGTTAAAGTGAGCGAGAGAGAAAAAGGGAGAGAACACAAATACATAGATTTCATAATAGCCAATAGGTATGAAAATTAAGTTACAGAATGTACTGAAAGTGAAACTTAATCAATGTTCATCACAAATAATTCTGTAGAACAATTAACTATATACTAACATAAACTTAAATATACAATACTGCGTAAGCCGTAATGCAATCATGAACTTTAAATAAAGAAATCAAATACCCAATTCTTCTCTTAAACTTACATAAACACACACACACCACATTGTAATACACACAGAATGATACAGTCACACAGAAATACATGCATACACTTAAGTGATAAAGTAATGATCACTGACATGTAAAGGCACACACACACAAACACACACACACATGAGCACTCCACAATGTAAAAATAAAACTACACTGAAGACCTACAACATAAAAAATGCACATTTTCCTCCAATGATTCATTAATTTCAAGTTTTCTTCTCTTTCCCCCCCAAATCTCTCTCAGAGACACACATTTCTGACACTCCAGTCTAATGCTTGATGAATTGACTTACTCTCTTTTTGTGAGTTGTGGCAGATCCAGCACCCAATGTTCATCGTCAATCACTCGCTGTTTCTCTTCTTCATTCTGCTCTTCTTCCATGCGCAACACACTGCGCTGCATGAACTGCACAAACACAGTGGACATGACAAAATGGTCGGTTTACAGTTACTGCAACAGTAAAACCACCAACACTATAATAACAGCAATCGGATACCAAAGATATTCTACAAGGCTAAATGTAACAGGACTTCACAGACTGCTTTAAAGTTTAAACTCCACCATGGAGAGGTGGCAATGCGTTACAGACCAATTCCCAATCCACTTAAATGTACTACCTGCCAATCCCACCAGAAAACTTACCAGCTTCCTGCCTGCAAAATCTGCAAAGAGAAGTACTCACTCTTTCCTTGCACCATCACACAGTATCAGGGAGTGGAACAATCTTCCACAAGAAACCATATGATTATCATCAGCCTCAGTGGATGACAAGTTCGATGCTCTCAAACCTATACCAACCCGCCCCCCCTCTCTTTTCCCTTGTTTATGCGGCAGTGGTGTGATGGGTGGTGGGAAGGGTTGGGGTGGAGGTGGTGACAAAGAGAGATAGGTAGTGTGGTGGTGGGGTGGGCGGTTTAGTTAGACACACGTTGCATTAATTATCTTTAGTTTCATTACGTACCATCAGAAGGATATGCTTGTTCTTTGTCGACAAAAAACAAAAACAAAAAACACAGACATTTGAGTCTAAACGAAATTACTTACTTTCATTTGCAAAACATTTTTTGACAGTTTAGCAGCGTTCGTCGTCATTTTGTTTGATACAGTTTTACGCATCGATAAACGTCTGCGTCGATAAACCACATGTGAATGAACCGGAAGTTTATTA
>NC_134884.1:30013957-30041457 GCF_041734735.1 Babylonia areolata | reverse complement strand
TTCTTTCTGTTTTTACATTAAGAATACTAGTTATTACCTGCAGTGTGTGGATGTATGTATGAAATGGTGTATGTGATATTTTTTACATTTGTATCTTCGTAATATTTGTAAAAGCTGTTGTTGACTTTTACAGTTATGGTCCCCATGTTGTCTATGTTGTGATAATGCACCTGACCAAATTTCTCCAGTTGGAGATAATAAAGTTATTCTTATCTTATCTTATCTTATCTTAAGTGTTTGTATGGTTATGTTATCTGTGACACAGTCTGGTCGTATCGTGTGGCTGGCATATTGTTAGAGAATTCTTGGCATCTCTTGAATTTTTTTTTCTTTCTTCAAACTTTGATTTATTTTCCATTCCTTTTCATTCTTTAGATGCCCATTCCAAGAGGAGGCTCTGCTGCGAGCTGTGTATGGGAGGATATCGGATATGAAGGACTGTGTCAATAGCGCATACAGAGCCCACTGTCCTCTGCTTGTGCAGTCGTCACTGCAGTTCTTGCACAGCTGTGCAGCGGTAGAAGCTCAGTCAGCGACAGGCCACAACATTGTTCCTTCTGGCAGCTGTGAGTGGTTGGGAATTAGAATGTAGAAAAAAGGGGGAGAAGGTATTTGTATTTGTATTTGTATTTCTTTTTATCACAACAGATTTCTCTGTGTGAAATTTGGGCTGCTCTCCCCAGGGACTGCGCGTCGCTACACTACAGCGCCAACCATTTTTTTTTGTATTTTTTCCTGCTGTGCAGTTTTATTTGTTTTTCCTATCGAAGTGGATTTTTTTACAGAATTTTGCCAGGAACAACCCTTTTGTTGCCGTGGGTTCTTTTACGTGCGCTAAGTGCATGCTGCACACGGGACCTCGGTTTATCGTCTCATCCGAATGACTAGCGTCCAGACCACCACTCGAGGTCTAGTGGAGGGGGAGAAAATATCAGCGGCTGAGCCATTATTCGAACCAGCACGCTCATATTCTCTCACTTCCTAGGCGGATGCGTTACCTCTAGGCCATCACTCCACTGTATAGGTAGGACCTATATACGTCCGTGGGTTGAAGGCAGAACAGGAGTGGAAGGAGGGTTCGGAGAAGGGGGATGGAAGTGGGGGCATGGATGAGTTTGTGGGTTAGAGATGGGAGGATGATAATTCTGTGTGTAAGTGTATGCATGTGTAAGTGTATGCGTGTGCATGTGTGTGTGTGTGTGTGTGTGTGTGTGTGTGTGTGTGTGTGTGTATGTGTGTGTGTGTGTTTGCATTTACATTTTAATGTATATACTACTTTTTTTTTTTAAACTTACTCAGCTTTATCTTATTTACACTTTATTTTAATATCACCACATGTCAAACAGTGAATATCTGTACATGTGTATGGACCAGGCTTGAGTCTCTTTGAGTCTTGAGTCTTAATTCAAACAATGTTAAAGGGGAAGAGGGGGAGGAAAGGGCTGGGGATCAGAGACAGGGTGGATGATCAGGTGACACTACCTGCAGGCATGCTGCACATGATAACACCAATGACAACCCCAGTGATGATGACGGTGATGCTAAAAAGTGCTGGTTAAGAAAATGTACTAGAAGATGATCATAATCATCATTTGATAAGTTGTTGACGATACGATGATGGTCATTCTCAACACTATGGGCATCATAGATGAATAACATTGATAAGAGAGGGGTGAGTTTTCATAGCAATAATAACAACTATGATGATGATAAGAGGTGACTTGAACTGATTGTGAATCACACCCAGTAGCCAAATTTGCTGAATAAACAGGACAGACAGTACAATGATCACTGACAGCAATGACCATCACTACAGACAAAAGACTGAGCAAGTTGCTGTGTGATGTGACAGAAACTTGTGGGCAAAACTATAGGCATGATCATTTACCTTAACAAAAAGAAGACTGGACTATTAGAAATTCATGATCAAGGGAGAAAGTTGAAGTTGTCAGTTTTTATCAGTAACTTGGCTAGATGATCAATTGGTATGAAAAATGAATACTGACGAGTGTTGCCAACCCTTACTTAAACTGAAGTTAGCTTTTCTTTCAGAATAAAAACTGAATGAGTGGTGCTTCTAACCTATGTGTTGACTGTCAACAGCTATCATCTGGTACCGACAAGGGAAGGAGGGATGGCATGAAGTGATTGTCAACGGTCGACAACAAGGATTCACCAAGAAAAACCTTCACAAGCCAGAGGCCAGGTGTGATGACATTTCCACTCGACCTACCTATCTTTCGGATCTCATCAGTGTTTACACTCCCTTGAGAACTCTCTGTTCTTCCTCTGTTACCTTTGGAAATTTCTATGTCCGTACAAGGCTATATGATGAATGCTCTTTCCGCTTTGCTGCTCCTGATATCTGGAACAATCTTTCACATCATATCCGTTCATCTGACTCCGTCTCTGCCATTTGCTCTTCACTGAAAACTCATCTTTTCAAAACTGCAAGATTTCTTGGTTTCCTACTTCTGCATCACTGCACCATGCCTGTCAACTCACTTTGCATGTATGAGGTTTGAGAGAATGGAGTAGGAGGGAGAGGGAGAGTGGGGGAGAAAGAAAGTGAGAGTGGACATGAGTGGTTCATGTACTTTGTAATTTTTCTTCCATGTAAAGAACCCTGAAATCTTGCAGGGAAAGGGTGCAGTACAAATGTACCTTATTATTGTTATTATTATATTATTATTTCTCTTGGACAGGCATGCAGTGGTTAATTATATACTGGAGTTACCAGTGCACATAACTTCTGACAGATTTTTGACATCCTGAATAATAATTTCCCCCACTTTTGCAACGTAGAAATGTTCATCATTCCTATTCCTATCATTTTGATGATGATTAACTTTGCTGTTTTGACATTCTGAATAATAATTCCATCGCTTTTGCACTGTAGAAACGTTCGTTATTCATTTGCCTGTCATTCTGATGATGATCAACTTTGCTGTTGATGTTGTTATTGTGGATTTTTTTCTCAGGAGCTGTATTTGCAGTGTGAAGATTTTGGCAAAATTCAAGCAACTTGTTTTGGTGATTCCAGAGGAGGAGAGGCCCATATCACTGCAGTGAGTGGAAAGTTTAGTTTTCTGTGTGTGTGTATGTGTGTGTGTGTGAACAAAAAAGAATATAATTATCCTGTGTGTGTGTGTGTGTGTGTGTGAGTGTATGGATATGTGTGTGTGTGTGTGTGTGTGTGTGTGTGTGTGATGTGTGTGACTTTGTATGTTTTTGTCTCTGAGAGAAAAAGAAAGAATGGAGAGGGATGAGATTTTCTCCAGAGTGGTCATAATGTTGACAGTTCTGTTGTATGATTTCTAAAGTGATCACCTAGATCCAGAAATGCCAAGAGGTCTCCTGTATTGACACAATCACCAAATAAGAATGTGTGTGTAAATTAATTCCATGTACACAATAGAATTACTGAGAATGTTTAATGCTCATTTCATTCCTTTCTGTGAATGATGTCATTCATGCTGTTGCTGTTGTTTCTGCTGTTATTGAAATTATCATTATTTTCACTCAGTTATATACCTGTCTACTTTCTTATAATGTGTCAGGTAGTTCCTGTACATAGCAGAAATACTGTTCATGATTAACACCCACTTCATTCCTTTCTTTGAATAATGATATTGATGTCACTGCTGCTTCTGTTGAAATTATCATTATTTTCACTCAATTAACATCTACCCGCTTTCTCATGATTTGTCAAATAATTCTCTTTGTGCAATAGAAACACTGTTAATGTTTAAAGCTTATTTCATTCTCTTGAGTAATGTCGTTGGTGCTGGTGGTGTTGTATCTGCTGTTGTTGAAATTATCATTATTTTCACTCAGAAATATACAAGTATGCTTTCTCATCATTTGTCAAATAGTTCCCTGTCTACAGTAGAAATAATGCTGATGTTAAACACTCATTTCATTCTTTTGTTTGAGTAATGTCATTGCTGCTGCTGCTGTTGAAATTATCATTATCTTCACTTGTTATATATCCGTTTGCTTTCTGATGATTTGTCAAATATTCCCCTGCACACAATAGAAATACTGTTCATGTTTAATGCTCATTTATTCTTTGTTTGAGTAATGTCATTGCTGCTGTTTCTGCTGCTGTTGAAAGTATCATTATTTTCGCTTAGTAATATACCAGTTTGCTTTCTCATGATTTGTCAGATATTTACCCATACACAATAGAAATACTGTTCATGTTTAACACTCACTTCATTCTCTTGTTTGAGTAATGTCATTGCTGCTGCTACTGCTGCTGTTTCTGCCATTGTTGAGATTATTATTATCATTTTAACTCAGTTACATACCTGTCTGCTTTCTCATGATTTTTCAGAGCGTTGTGCAGTGCAGACAGCATGGACAGGTTAACGTATGCACAATGCAAGGAGGCAGCCACGGAGTACCAGAAGGTGTGGCATCACCTGCGACAGTCCTCCCTTCACACCTGGCTGCAGAAGTCTTCAGAGCAGTACTACCACTTCTCCTGATCAGGAATGATCTTGTGCTGGAATCTCCTTTTTACCACTGCTCTCTCCAGTTTGGGGGAATAACCAATAACTTCTTTTGCAACAAAAAGATGATACAAATGTATGAGGGTAATGTGATGACGTTTTTTTTTTCCACTTTGATCAAACTGTGTTTGGAAACAACAACTGAAAGTCAATGTCTCATTTAACAATCCATTTATTGTAGCAAATTAACAATTCAAGTCATTACTGACAGCAAATAAAAATGTCAGTCAAAGAATGGTAGCAAATATTCACTCCATGTTAGTGCTGGTGGTAAATAATCACTCCATTTCATTACTAGTGGCAAAGATGACATTAAGTCATTACTAACGGCAATATTCACTTGGTCCATGTTATTGATGGTGGTAAATAAACACAGCATTTTATTACTGGTAGCAAATATGCACATCAAGTCATTATATACTGATTGCAATTATTCACTTGATCTGTGTTGTAAGAGTTGGAAAATATACACCATTTTATTACTGGTGGCAGATGTAACATCAGGTCAATACTGATGGCAATATTCACTTGATCGGTGTTGTTACTGGTGGAAAATACATTTTCCATTTTATTACTGGTAGCAAATATACACATCAAGTCATTACTAACTCAGTTTCAGTTTCAGTAGCTCAAGGAGGCGTCACTGCGTTCGGACAAATCCATATACGCTACACCGCATCTGCCAAGCAGATGCCTGACCAGCAGCGTAACCCAACGCGCTTAGTCAGGCCTTGAGAAAAAAAAAGGTGAATAAATAATAGATAAGCTTACATAAATAAATAAATAAATAAATAATAATTATGATAAAAAAAAAAATTATGATATAAAAAAACAACAACCTGCAAACATTCACTTGATCCATGTTGCTTCTGGTAGTAAATACACACTCTGCTTTATTACTGCTAGCAAATATAGCATCAAGTCATCACTGATGGCAATAATGACTTGATCCTTTTTGTTACTTGTGGAAAATAAACACCCCATTTCATTACTGGTAGTATATAGTAGGCAAATAAAAACTATTTAATTACTGGTAATAAATTCACACTACATATCATTGGTGGTGGCAATTATTCACTCTGTGTTATTACCAGTTACGAATAAATACTGTGCTTCAATACTGGTAGCAAATATACACTGATATATATATATATATATATATATATATATATATAGATAGATAGATAGATAGATAGATAGATAGATATATATACAGAGAGAGAGAGAGAGAGTCTTCAGCATAGATGACATGTATTAAATCATTGCTGGTAGCAAATATGCACTCTGTCATAGCAAACACTGCACATTTCTTTACTGGAAGTAAATAAACACTTGAAGGCACTGCTTGCAGCTTACAAACACTCTGATTCATTGCTGGTAGCAAATATACATATCAAGTCTTTTAGAAAATACACACAACCCTCCAAACTAAATGTATTCCAATACAGTGGGGTAGAGCAGAAATCACTCTGCATTATTTTATGCCACTTCTAATCAGTTCTTTGCAGCAGAAAGATGTTACCAATAACTAAATAACACAGCTTTCAAAATAATGCTAAGCATCCAATATATAGTGATGTCAAGTTTATTTACCTCTTTGGCTGTGTTGCTGTCCCAAAGTTTCTTATTTATGTAAGATTGGGGTATGTTTGCCTTTCATATATATCTGCAAAAGCATTGGAATGAAACGGAATCTGAATCTTACTCAGGTTGTGTAAAATCAGACATGGCACTTCTCTGATTTCACAAAGAGAATTGTCAATCATTGATAAAACGACAACAGATGATTGGTAATTAATACACAGTTTATGGAGGATGTTAGTTCCATTGACAAAGGGGTACAGACATTATACATGTTGATAGCAGATAACCAAAAGCCAGCTAGCTGCACCAAATATAGTAATAAACTTAGGACGAATGTTAACTGGGACAAAAGACTTTTTAAAATGACACTCAATTTAGGAAATGAAAATAAAGTAGCAACAGATAACACTTAACACAACAAATATCTGCAACAAATTAATGAACATTTTGGAAGAAAATGTGGACAAATATATACATTTTGCAAAACAGAAAAAGTGCAGCAAAGTGCTTATATTTTCTGGAGATATTCTTTCATTTATAATTGTTTGCGAAAATTTCAAACATACTTCATCACAGTCAGCATAAAACCTGGTTCACTTATTCAATGTGAGAAGGGGATACTGTTTGGACACAATGAAAACTTAAATCAAAATCAGATGAAATGCTTGATTTTATACATATTTTAATATATAGTACAAACGAGAGAAAGGCACATTCAACAGATAAACATGAAGCACACCGCATTTCATAACAGTTGACTTCCTTATTCAGTGTCAGTGGTTGAAAATTAACCTTTTCTTTTTCTGGATCTCATTCTGTGTATTTTTGGTTTAACTAGATAACATGACTGGAAATGTAAGAAGTGTTCTTAGTTTCAAATTCAATGCGCCCTTGCAAACAATATTCCTTTGTGTAGGCCTAGATGGTGTTAGAGTGAGGGTAAATAATGCATGATCATGTTGACGATGATGGCTTTTGTTTTTGTTCTTGAGGAAAATGATACTTAAAAGTAGAAAGTACCTGAGGTTAGAAACACAAGAGATGAAATTTTGTGTTGGGGACTATGTTGGTGGTATGATGGTTTAGCAGAATCATTTTGTGCTGAGTTCATCCCTGTACTTAACCCATTCAATCCTGAAGAGTTTACAGCCTAGACAGGCTTCATTGTAATATTGATGTGACAAAAATAGAGAGCAGAAAATATACATTTTCCCCCCTCCAAATTACATGTGGACACATCTGGAAATATTGTAAAATTACTTCCATTACTTTGTTGTTTATGCGTATGTAAAAACATGAAAGCCGTTTTAATGAGACAAATTTTTACATCAGAGCAATGCTGGAGCACAGGGGTTTATGAGTTAACTTGCTGTATATAGCTATGTGTGTAAAGTGACTGGAATGCTACAAATGCATTGCATCTTAAATTATTTTTCTTCACAGTCAAGACCATGTACAAAATGAACTAGACCACACGAATATTCAAACATATAATGCCATAATTCTGTTGAAAAATGCTTGCAAAAAGGAACTGTTGAACACTTAAAAACAGCCCCAAAACATACAGATGTTGACGGATGGAATGGATTGGTGTATGCATCTTTTTTTCTCTCTCAAAAGTTGAAAAAAAAAGAAAAAGAGAATTGTCTAAATCCAACATCATTTAAAAATACTCCAAGATTAAAAAAAAAAATCTTGGAATCAATGTGTGTGTGTGTGTGTGTGAGAGAGAGAAAGTGTGTGTGTGTGTGTGTGTGTGTGTGTGTTCGTGTGTATTTTCACATACATGTCTGTAGGCAGGCAAAAATGTTCAAACAGAACTAAAAAGAAAAATCATTAAGAAGGTAGTATTTTTTGATGACTTTCAAAACCACCTAATAACAGAACCATGCATACCATGTCATGTTCTGTGACAGTACATGTAAAGATGATACTTCAGCAGAATGTATAGTGAATAACAACATTGTGAGTAATAAGTCTGCAGACTTCAATTAAGTCTGCATGTTCGATCAAAGGTCTCAATAGTCTCATAAAGGGTAGTGACTGCATAACAAAAATTAGAGCATTTGATTACACCACATGGATCAAAAATAGGATAAATAAAATTAGAGCATTTGATTATACCACATGATTAAAAAGAAGATTTAAAAAATCGAGCATTTGATTATACCACATGATCAAAAATAGGATAAAAAAAAGAATTAGAGCATTTGATTATACCACATGATCAAAAATAGGATAAAAAAAAGAATTAGAGCATCGGATTATATCACATGATCAAAAATAGGATAACAAAAAAATAATCGGCAATAACAGTTATCACAGCACAGTAATTAAAAAAAAGGGGGGGCACAAAGAAACCCACCAACAAACAGCAACAACATATTTTGTGATGAAATTTCAAACATTTCCATCTGTCACGCAGTCTAAAAACAACCAATAACAATGCGTTCTTTGATGCAAGATCAAACATTTTCATTTTTAACACAGTCTTTAGAGAAAGAAGGATTTTCTAACACATTCAACAAGATCACATAAACATGTATAGGGCAATATACCAGTCTGCGATTTACAAATATTTTACAGGTGGAAAATTGATTTTTCTGTGTGTGAACCGCTGATTTGAAAAAGACAGAAAAAATAGGGCCAACAGGTTGGTATGCTTAGACAGTTGCTGCACTATGACTGATGCCAGTGATGGTGAGTGCACAGAAAGACATTCCATTCCTATGATGGATTGAAACGGGTGACTTTTATGTTGCAGTGGAGGCAGGTAGTGTTCTTCCTGTCTCTAGCCCATCAACAACACACCTGTTCTGCACTGCTCATCGCAATGTTTCCAGGGCACTTGTTAGCACTGGTGCAGGCTTACACCTGTCTTCACACCTGGAATGACGTTTAACAATGATCTATACATAACGGATCAGCAGTTGCAATGTTCAAACCAACGACCCACAATCCATGAAGTAAACCCTGCCGCTCTGCGTCAGCAACAAACTTACAAGATTTCAAGTGCAGAGATGTCTTCCTCGATTTTTGTGAGGAGGTTTTCATCCACAGCAAACTTAAGGTCCAGCGGCTTTTGGGCACTGCTGACCTTGATCTGATCAATGCCATCCACACAACTCTGCACTGTCTGCTGCAGTCCTGCAACATCAACAAGGACAGGCAACTCCTGAACACGGCCCAACAATTGTCGGTGCAAGGTGAACTTGCTCCTTTCATTCAGCAGAGACTTCTTCTCCTCTGCCACCTGGTCCTTTTCACGGGAGCATCTCCCATGCACTTGCTCTGTGAGACGTCGACGACATGCCTGGATGGCCGTAGTCAGACGATGACACTTCTCATCCACGTAAGCATGCCCAGTTTTCTCCATCTCCCCGATACTGAGCAGCCGACTGTCCAGCTGAGCCACTTTCTGCATCATCCTGCCTTCAGCAGCAGACAAGGTGTTTGTCAGGTCCAACACCTGCCTCTGGTTGTCCTCCCTGTGCTCTTCCAGGTACCTGACCTCAGCACACCTGCGATGGTCAGACTTGGCACAAGGCAGACAGATAGGAACGCCATGCGTCTGACAGAAGAGGTCTGCGGGTCTGTCACTGTGCACCATGCAGTAAACGGTGCTTTTGGTGGCCAGTTCTTCAGGCGTCAAAGAATCCAAGGGTCGTACGCTGTGGTGCCGTGTTGTGGACAGCTTGTCGTGAACAAAGGTGCAGGAGGTGCACAGCACATCCCCACATGTCAGGCACAAGAACAGCGCAGCGTTGGTGGCACACACCTTGCAAGCGTGTTGCTGCCTTAGAAACTGTGCTGCCTCCACCACCTTCATCATGTAGCGGTCAGTGAAAAAACTGTCTGCAATTTGCTCCGGCTCCTTGCCACCAGTCTCTTTGCCTGCCCAGATGGGGCTCCGACACAGGGGGCAGAGTGTCTCTGACTTAGATTTCATCCACAAAACCAGACAGTTTTGGCACATCATGTGGCCGCAGGGAAGGACTTTCGGTTCTTTCATGTCCTCCAGACACACCTTGCATTCTCGGTCTGCAGGAGTGGAGACTGCTGCTGTAGCCAGGATGGCCTTGCCATCATCAGTGAGCACGCTGTCATCAGCAGTGGTGTCAACAGTTGCAGGGGAACTGTCAACTTCTGTGACAGGTGGGCAACTACGAGGTTCACTGAGGTGGGAGGCACACAAGTCCTCAGGAATGTCCTGCTGATGACCAGCCACTGCCTCCAACATTTCACAGGCAGCAGGGACAGCATCAGCTTTAGTACCAGCCACTGCCTCCAACATTTCACAGGCAACAGGGACAGCATCAGCTTCAGTACCAGCCACTGCCTCCAACATTTCACAGGCAGCAGGGACAGCATCAGCTTTAGTACCAGCCACTGCCTCCAACATTTCACAGGCAGCAGGGACAGCATCAGCTTCAGTACCAGCCACTGCCTCCAACATTTCACAGGCAGCAGGGACAGCATCAGCTTCAGTACCAGCCACTGCCTCCAACATTTCACAGGCAACAGGTACAGCATCAGCTTCAATACGAAGATGAGAACTTTGAGGAGCAGAGGCCTTCATACTTTCCTCTGGCATTTGGCTGTGTGCTGTGTTATCTTGGTTTTGTCCTGGAAAGGGAAGTTCTTGATTACTATCAATGCTTCCTGCACAGTTTAGAAGCGGTTCCTTGACAGCTGATTCATGTGTGCAAAACTTTAGAGGTTGGTATACAGTTGTAATAAAGGCAGGGTTCTTTTGTGGTTTATCAGCAGAATGCCCATGATCAACAATAACATAATCATCAACACCGCACGCAGCCCTGTCAGCACTTGACTTGCCAGTACTGTGAGCTGCTTTATGAGCATTGGATCTACCAGTACTGTGAGCTGTTTTATGACCATTGGGTCTATCAGTACTGTGAGCAACCTTATCAGTACTGGATTCATATGAACTGTGAGCAACCTTATCAACACTGCATTCATATGAACTGTGAGCAGCCTTATCAGTACTGCATTCATATGAACTGTGAGCAGCTTTATCAGTACTGGACATTTTATCAGCACTGGATCCATATGAACTGTGAGCAGTCTTATCAGCACTGGATCCATATGAACTGTGAGCAGCCTTATCAGCACTGGATCCATATGAACTGTGAGCAGCCTTATAAGCACTGGATCCATATGAACTGTGAGCAACCTTTCTAGTACTGGACCCATACAGAGTGTGATAAACCTTATCAGCAATTGACCCATATGTACTCTGAGCAGCCTTGTGAACATTGGACTTTTCTGTATTGTGAGCAGCCTTATGAACACTGAGTTTATCTGTATTGTGAGCATCCTTATAAGCACTGGACTTACCAGTACTGTGAACAGCCTTATGAGCACTTGAATTATCAGAACTGTGAGCAACCTTATCAGCACTGGACTCATCAGTATTGTGAGCAGATTTATCAGCACTGGATCTCTTAGTACTGTGAACAGCCTTGTCAGCACTGGACTTGTCAGTACTGTGAGCAGCTGTATGAGCACTGGATGTATCAGTACTGTGAGTAGCCTTATGAGCATTGGACTTATCAGTACTGTGAGCAGCCTTATCAGCACTGGACCTATCAGTACCATGAGAAGAAGTATGAGCGTTAGACGTATAAGTACTGTGAGTAGCCTTATGAGCACAGGGCTTATCTAATGTGAAAGGAGCCAGCAGGTTGTCAGAGCTGCAAGCAGTCTCGTCAGCCATGGCTGGTGAGGTGCTCCTTGCACTGTTCCCCATATCAACTTGGGCCTCTGATGTTCTGTCTTCTGGCATTGCAGTTACGCTTCCCTCACCCGCAGAAGCCTTCTGGCTGACAGCCGGGGATTTAGCCTTGTCCCATGACGTCTTCTTCCCGTCTGTGTTCCGACCTGGTGGTGTTGGCAGTTGGCTTTCTGAAGACTTTGTGTGGGTACTGTGAACTGCAATGAAGCAATTATTCAACAAATAACACTTTTTTTTTCTCAAAAAAGGTTCTGCTGTGTATCAAGAATCAATAAACAACATACAGATCAATATATGACCGAGGGAAACGCACATGATGTGTCCATGGAATACAAACATAACATTTCAATTCCAAAGAGACAGCATACAAAACAAGCTCTTGATGGTTAAGGAAAACGGCACTCTAAAGTCAATAAAGTAGAAGGTGCGAAAGGCGGCACTCAACAGATGTGCAGCAGTAAAAGTTTCTGGAGAGGATGGTGTGTTGAGTTGACAATGGTGAGTGTGGACAATGGTGAGTGTGTTGAGTGGACAATGGTGAATGTGGACAATTGTGAGTGTGTTGAGTGGACAATGGTGAGTGTGTTGAGTGGACAATGGTGAGTGTGTTGAGTGGACAATGGTGTGTTGGATGGAGAATGGTGAGTGTGGACAATGGTGAGTGTGTTGAGTGGACAATGGTGAGTGTGTTGAGTGGACAATGGTGAGTGTGTTGTGTGGACAATGGTGAGTGTGGACAATGGTGAGTGTGTTGAGTGGACAATGGTGAGTGTGTTGAGTGGACAATGGTGAGTGTGGACAATGGTGAGTGTTGAGTGGACAATGGTGAGTGTGCTGAGTGGACAATGGTGTGTTGGGTGGACAATGATGAGTGTGGACAATGGTGAGTGTGTTGAGTGGACAATGGTGAGTGTGGACAATGGTGATTGTGTTGAGTGGGCAATGGTGAGTGTGGACAATGGTGAGTGTGTTGTGTGGACAATGGTGAGTGTGGACAATGGTGAGTGTGTTGAGTGGACAATGATGAGTGTGGACAATGGTGAGTGTGTTGAGTGGACAATGGTGAGTGTGTTGAGTGGACAATGATTGAAATGCAAGGAGAACTAGAGATATGTCACCCAGTCCCACTCAGATTAACCTTTGTACTGGCAGTTTCAAAGACACTCTATCAAGTTAACCAGTTAGCCTCTGTATTGGCAGTTTTAAGGACATTCTGCAAAGTTAATTAATTAGCTTACGTATTTGCAGTTTTAAGGACACTCTATCAAGTTGATAAAATAGCTTCTGTATTGACAGTTTTAAGGACACTCTATAAAGTTAATTAACACACACACACACACACACACACACACTTAACCCCTCAACCCCAACAAATACTCGCGCGCGCACACACACACACACACACACATGGCCATCATAAGTTAAGCGGACTCACAGTCTTCTTCCTTGATCAGACCATACAGTGGAACCAGGCTGGCGTGGCCATGTCTGGCATAGAACAAGCGGTGCTGCTTGTATTTACCCGTGCCAGTGCCAATGGGATTGTCCTGAGAGAGAGAGAGAGAGAGAGAGAGAGAGAAAACAAATAGGTGAAACAGCAATGTAAGAAATGAAACTGATAATATTATGGTGTGTGTGTGTGTGTGAGTATGTGTGTGTGTGTGTTGTGTTGTGTTGTGTTGTGTTGTGTGTGTGTTGTGTTGTGAAGTGTAGTTTTGTATTGTGTTGTTTCATTGTGTCATGTGTGTGCACGTATATGTATATACCATGTATGTGTGGCGTATGTGTTTGTCTGTGTCAGTCTGTGTGTGTGTGTGGAAATGGAGATGGAAAATGATTGAAAGAGGGTAAACAATCTTCACTAAATGAAACTGAAAATGTAATAACTTTATTAACATATCACAGGCCTAACTGATACATGTTCAAGATTCATGAGATGAAAGTTTCCCTGTGATCTTGTATATCTTACTAGGCGTACACTTCAATGGTGTTAGGAAAGTGCAGTTAAAAATGAAAAACTATGCACAAGAGAAAGGGACACACACACACACACACACACACACACACACACACGAGCACACACATGCAAGCACACAGATAAACAGACTAGCAAAGTGAGAGACTGTACAAGAGGATATGCAAATGAGAGATAAAGAAAACATGAAAGATAGAACGATGGGGAGTGTGGAAGAGAATGAAAGAGAAGAAGACAGACAAGACAAAGATGTGCTGAGTGACCAAAACTAAAAAATGAAAAAAAGAAAGAAAAAAAAGAAGACACATGAAAATAACTGGAAAAGTAAAGAGAAAAATGCGCAGACAAGTAACGTCAGTCTTAAATCATGAGTTGTGCCATCTCAAATGACATTCAATAACTGGACAGACACTCACACATACATAGCCTCTTTGAATGGCGGTTCACACTTGACAGATACACACAATAACAGGACAGAGAGACAGTGAGAGAAGGAGCAAGAGAGAGAGGGTAAGAGAGGAGGAGGAAAACGTTAAAGAGAGACAGCATTACATACAAACTCCACGCCAGCTGTGATGGCAGATGATGTTTCATCCGGCAAAACTCCAATCCACCGAACAATTCCCATTTCATCCCTGCCTTGTGCGTACGCATAACTCGGCAGGACAACACGGTCCCCAACATACAGGTCAGAGCTTTTCTTCTTTTCTGCCTGTTGTACTGAGGCTTTAGACTGAGCAACATGTTCTGTGCTTTTATTCATCTCTGCATTCATGCTCTGGTTGTGCTGGATGTACGCTTGGACTGTGTGAGTTCTTGGTCCTATAATTCCAGCTCACGCTGCATTGTGTGCAGCTGCTCACACTGCAGTCATTCACAAGCTGGTTCTTCCTCACGATTCTCTCCACGTCTGCCAGGAAAATCAAAAGAAGCAAGGCACAGTTAAAAAAAAACACCCAGAAAAACAAAACAAACAAACAACAACAACAACAAAAAACACCGTGGCACCAGAAAACGTAACAAAACAAAACATAAAAAAACATGGCAATACATCTTCAAACATAAAGCATGTATGCCAGTCCAAATTTTTGTTTGTAATCTTTTACTAATACAACTCTCCTACAAACTTGATTATTTAATCAACTGTATTCTGGCAGATAAAAAGAAGTGTATACAAAATCACACACACACACACACACACACACACGGGAAGAGAGAGTGTGAGAGAGATGTCATGTCAGACTGACTGACAGAATGACACTGACACACAGATATGTACTCAACGATACAAACTGACACAAAACAAAACAAACGCATGTACAGAAATGCCTGTTGAGGAATCAACACCAAAACCGAAACTAGACAATATGATGACCAGATACTATCAAACGATCTAAACATTTATGTTTAGTGTATCCAAACTATATCCCTGGTAAAATAAACAATAAAAAAGTGAATTTTCACTCACTGTTCAGATGACTAGAACGAAGAGTCGAATGTAAACTGGCGTGACCCTCGAAATCTAATCAACTGTGATCAAATTCCGTTTGTGTCGGAAGGGAAACAACTGATTTATTTCCTCATTAAAATCGAGTTTATTTTCGGAGTGATCTCCCTTGGTAGTGTTGTTTTTGGTGCCGATGACTGATAATGCGAGGTGTTTCAAACTGCTCATGATAAGCCCATGATTACAATATTTTCAGGGAACAGATTTCTTCTCCATCTCTCCCACGTACCCTCTCCCGCCTTCCCCTCTCAGTCAATGGACATTTTTCCCCATCTTGTCTTGGCTCGAGATCATTTTGTTGCCGTTCGCAGCGCATGATCACAAAGATTCGGACGTGACAATGATGGCGCTGGCAAGTGATATTGAACGGGGTCAGCCCGATACTCCCCCGTGTCGATACTCCCCCAAGTCGATACTACTCCCCACCCCCACTCCCCCGAGTCGATACTCCCCCGCCGGCTCGTTAATCCCTCTCGAAAAGATCCAAAAACAAGCAAATGTAATTATACAGTTGTGACTGATAATATGTTTTCTGCTTGATCAAAGATGTGTCGTGGAATGATCAATGTGTCATGTGTTCTCTTCTTACAACCATCCGCCTTCAGAGTTGAGCAGCAGTGCGCGACGTGTGTTGGGGCCTGCTATTGTGTGGGCTCGCTACTGCCTTGTATTGCAGTTGTAGTAACACGGGCCGTATTACACTGACGGACTTAGACGCTCTCCGTTATCATGACTCAGTGCATAATTTATACGGAGGAACGCTCTCTCTCTCTCTCTGTGAACAGAAACATCCTGTGGAGTACTCAAAGAAAGAGCGGGGTACATGGGAAGTTTTACATGGCTGTGAAAAGCATCTATGATTCTGTACTTGTATGTGTTCGTGACAAAGGTATTTATTCAGACTTTTTTCAGTGTCCAAGAGGGGTTAAGCCCACAGCTGTTTTCCTTTTTCATCAATGAATTGGCAGTGGAGTTACCCGGCAAAGAAGGGTAGACATCAGTGGAATACAAATGACACCTGGCGCACTGAACAGAATTGTTCTTAAGTGCTATTTGCTGATGATGTTGTTCTCTTGTCTGACACACCCATAGGGTTACAAAATCAATTAAATGCCCTCAAGCAAGAAACAGACAGACTACAACTAACAGTAAATCTCGATAAGACCAATGTTATAGTTTTCCGCAATGGAGGCCATCTTTCGACTCGTGAAAAATGGTGCTATGGTGATAGGGAAATAAAAGTAACCAAAACATAAATATTTGGGAATGTTATTCACAACAAAATTGAGTTTGACGTCTGCGTGGGATGAAGCAAATAGAAAAGGGGAAAAAGGTGTAATCCAAATTATAAAATCACTCAAGAGACTGCCTTCGACTGACGCACAGCTTTTTTGGAAACCGTTTTCGACACAAAAAGAGGAAAGAGATTGTGGGGAGAGTAGGACAGGAGGGAAGATATGGGAGGTGGATTGATGGAGAGGAGGAGATGGGGCAGTTGATAGGACAGGGGAGAGAAGGTGGGATGGGAGAGTCGGGCCTAGGGGAGATGGATGAGGGAGAACAGGACTCAGGGTGAGATGGGGGGTTGGGGAGTAGGACTGTGGAGGAGATGGGGGTGGAAGGGAGAGCAGGACAGAGGGGTGAGATGGGGGAGGGAGAGTAGGACATGGGGAGTAGAAAGGTGGGAGGGGATCACACACAATAATTCTCTTCTTTGCAGGTCTCATTCCCCCCCCCCCTTTTTTTTTCGAAGCGTCTGCAGGTGATTGTGTCAAATGGAGGTTTACTGCAAAGGGTAGGGGGTTGGGCAGTGGAGGGGAAGTCGGGCGGAGGGTAACGGGAGGAGGAGGGAGTGTAGGACAGGGGGGGAAGATGGGGAGATGGGTTGAGGGAGAGTAGGACAGGAGGAGATGGGGCAATTGGAGAGTAGGTCAGGGGGTAAGGTGGGATGGGAGAGTAGGAGAGGTGGGAGATGGGGGAAAGGGAAAGGGAGAGTAGGGCAGAGGATGGGCATGAGAGATTGTGGGAGGATGAGTAGGTGGGGGGAATGGGGGCGGTGGGTGGGGGTGGGGGACAGTATGACAAGGGGGGGAGGGGAGGGGAATATGTGCTCTTTTGTCTTTCTTTTGTGTAAAGCGTCTGCAGGTGATTAGGTCAAATAGAGGGTTACTGCAGGGGGTAGGAGGTCCAGCAGTGGAGGGGGGGTAGCCAGACTGAGGGTAACGGGAGTAGGAGTATGTAAGAGGGGGATAGTGGGAAGGGAAGAGATGGGGTAAGGGGGAGTAGGACAGGTGGTGAGACAGGTAAAGGGAGAGTAGGACAGGGGAGGTAGGGCAGGTGAGAGATGGGGTAAGGGGGAGTAGGACAGGTGGTGAGATAGGAAAAGGGAGAGTAGGACAGGTGGTGAGATAGGAAAAGGGAGAGTAGGACAGGTGGTGAGATAGGAAAAGGGAGAGGGAGGTAGGACACGTGAGAGATGGGGTAAGGGAGAGTAGGACAGGTGGTGAGATAGGTAAAGGGAGAGTAGGACAGGGGAGGTAGAACAGGTGGGAGATGGGGGGGAAATGAGAATAGGACAGTGGGAAGAGATGGGGTGATGGGAGAGTAGGAGAGAGGGAAATAGGGGGAGTAGAACAGGCGAGAGATAGGGGAGAATGGGAGACTAGGACAGGTAGGATGGCAGGGGGAAGGAAGAGTAGGAGAGGGGGAAATAGGGGGAGTAGGATGGGTGAAAGATAGGGGTGGGTGGGTGGGAGACTAGGACAGGCGGGGTGGTAGAGGAAAGGGAGAGTAGGACAGGTGGGGAGATGGGATGGGCAAGGGAGAGTAGGACGGGGGAGATGGAGGGATGGGAGGAGAATTAGGTGGGAGGGGATGACACCCATTAAATTTGCTCCTTCATTCTTTGGAGGTAAATGTGTGCTCTTTTTTTCGTTTTGTTTTTGGTGAAGCGTCTGCATGTGATTTTTACTGCACAGGGTGTGAGGTCGTTCTGACACAATCAGCTGCAGACGCTTTACAACAGATAAAAGATGACCTATTTTCCTCCAGAGGAGTAAAATTATTGGTTGTTGTTGTTGTTGTTGTTGTTGTTGTTGTTGTTGTTGTTGTTGTGTGTGTGTGTGTGTGTGTGTGTGTGTGTGTGTGTGCGCGCGCGCGCGTGTGTGTGTGTGTGTTGGATAATTATAATTGGTGAAATTTTTATTAAAAAATGAGATTACAATAAAACATCCTTAGAACGAAATGCTAATGATAACAGTAAGCGAACTTGACAAATCAACAAAGATTTGAATCGGTATGATTAAGCATTAATAAGCAATATAATGTAATGCGATTAGCAACATATAAAGAGGTAAAAAAGATATTGTATGATTTATTTAAGGCATATGGTTTTGATAAGAAGAAGACAACAACAACAACAACAAACGACCACGTGTGTGTGTGTACGGGGTAGTATTGACACGGGGGAGTATCGACACGTGGGAGTATTGACACGGGGGAGTATCGACACGCTCTCATGTTGAACACACTGTGTCGCGATACTGAGATAGATAAATAATGAGAGAGAGAGAGAGAGAGAGAGAGAGAGAGAGAGAGAGAGACAGAGACAGAGAGAGGTGAGTACAAAGATAAACTGACAAAAAAGAAATCGTTTAATGAATCAACCCATCAGTCTCTTTATTTCGCTGAGGCTACTAATGATGAAAGCAGAAACAAAATCAGCAGGGTTATCTGTCACCTCATTTCAGTAACACAAGTTTTTAACTGACGAAATGCTACAAAACAAGACATTCAATCCAGATTATCCGCCACTTATGGCTGGGTTGTCAGTCCTGAGTCCTCACGATGGCATCAAGCCAAAGCCAGAACCGTCGTCCGGCCAAGGAGCGACGTTCGACGTCACTTTCGGAACAGTCCGTGACGAAACTCAGGCGACAACAGACGAATGACGTCACAGCCATGAACAGAGTAGATTTTTTTTTTTTTTTTACGAGTCCGTGTGCGGTGACAGCCGACAGCCAGGAATCAATCGTATTCAGAGCCGATGGTGATGCTGATGTCCTGACCGAGGACAAGTGTAGAGTGAAACCATTTGTTGGTGTCCAGTACGACTGAAATGACAGAAAAAAACAAAACAAAACAAAAACAAAAATGGCGACTAAGAGTAAGAGAGAGAGAGACACACACACACAAACACACACACGGAATGTCCTCTGAGTTCTTGGGCTGGAACTTCATGTTCACGGTCATTTCTTCGAATCAGCATCCGTGCCCCCCCCCCCTCCACCCCTCCCTCTTTATACAGTTTGTTTTCTTAATTTTTTTTTTTTTTTATAAACTACAAATCCACCCGTTTAGGTGGCAGCCATACTCCAATATCGGAGTGAATGCATGCTGGATACGTGATGGATTAGGATATCTTCAACACATGCGCGCGCACACTGACACACACACACTGACGCGCGCGCGCGCGCGCGCACACACACACACACGCACATTTACATCTATCTATCTGTCTGTCTGTCTATCCACCGCCCCCCCCCCCCTTGCCCCCCTCTCTCTCTATCTGTTTTGTCGATATAATTTTATGTGGAACACTCACTGATCTCTATCTTTCTATCTATCTGTCTGTCTGTCTATCCATCGACCACCCCCCCCCCTCTCTCTCTCTGTTTTGTCGATATCATTTTATGTGTGGAACACTCACTGATCTCTATCTTTCTATCTGTCTGTCTATCCATCCATCATCCCTGCCCCTCTCTCCGTCTCTCTAACAGTCTCTGTTTTGTCGATATAATTTGATGTGGAACACTCACTGATTTCTCCAGGCCTGACGTCCACGTGCAGTCCGGACACGCACTGTGTGAAGCACTCGGAGGGTGGCTCCATGGTCCACCGCTTGACGCCCGTGATCTGTGCTTGCCAGGACGGCAGGTGCACGTTGTCTATCTGCCTTACACACACACATACAAGTACACGCGCTCGCACGCACACACAAGCATGCGCACGCGCACACACACAAAGTACACGCGCTCGCACGCACACACACACACACACACAAGTACACGCGCTCGCACGCACACACACACACGCGCGCACGCACACACACACACACACACACACGCTCGCACGTACCCATGCACGCACGCACTCTCTCTCTCTCATTCACACACACACACACACAGAGACACGGACACACACAGGCACAGACACACAGACATACATACATATATACACACACACACGCGCGCGCGAGCAGAGAAACACACAGGTGAGAGCACAGGCAGTAGAACAGACAATCAAGCAAACAATTAGGTATGAAAGCGGGCAGCCACATTAGTGTGTGTGTGTGTGTGTGTGTGTGTGTGTGTGTGTGTGTGTGTGTGTGTGTGTGTATTCGTCATTCTACTCTGAGTCCTGCGTGTGTCAGAAGACACATAGGTATACCTAACACACACACACACACACACACACACCTAACTTTTCAAATGATCATAAAACAGAGCCAAAAGAGCAAATGGTCGGTTTAGAGGTTCAGTGTATCCTAACACCACCCGACATACCCATTTTATTTGTAGTTATATTGTCCCTACAAGAAAAAGGGACTAAACCCAACAACTGTGCTCCTTGATGCTGACCAGCATTACTAATTACTAAAATTATACACTGCCATATGGAATGACAACCCTCTGGTATTCATTCACCGGTCATTTTCTCATAAATCGTCTCCAGACAAAAAAACAAATAAAAAACATCACCTAACATCCGATTACTTTCTCCCTGATAAAACTCTTCCCTTTCTGCCGCGTGGAATCTCCATTGGCCCAGAAGTCTCAGGAGCCGGTCTCAGTCCTTCCAACAGTCCATACTAACCCAGTCCTTCCAACAGTCCACACTAACCCAGTCCTTCCAACAGTCCATACTAACCCAGTCCTTCTAATAGTCCACACTAACCCAGTCCTTCTAATAGTCCACACTAACCCAGTCCTTCTAATAGTCCATACTAACCCAGTCCTTCCAACAGTCCATACTAACCTAGTACTTCCAACAGTCCACACTAACCCAGTCCTTCTAATAGTCCATACTAACCCAGTCCTAATAGTCCACACTAACCCAGTCCTTCTAATAGTCCACACTAACCCAGTCCTTCCAACAGTCCACACTAACCCAACAATCCACACTAACCCAGTCCTTCCAACAGTCCACACTAACCCAACAATCCACACTAACCCAGTCCTTCCAACAGTCCACACTAACCCAACAATCCACTCTAATCCAGTCCTTCCAACAGTCCACACTAACCCAGTCCTTCCAACAGTCCACACTAACCCAACAATCCACACTAACCCAGTCCTTCCAACAGTCCACACTAACCCAGTCCTTCCAACAGTCCACACTAACCCAGTCCTTCCAACAGTCCACACTAACCCAGTCCTTCCAACAGTCCACTCTAACCCAGTCCTTCCAACAGTCCACACTAACCCAGTCCTTCCAACAGTCCACTCTAACCCAGTCCTTCCAACAGTCCACACTAACCCAGTCCTTCCAACAGTCCACACTTACCCAGTCCTTCCAACAGTCCACTGTAACCTAGTCCTTCCAACAGTCCACTGTAACCCAGTCCTTCCAACAGTCCACACTAACCCAGTCCTTCCAACAGTCCACTGTAACCTAGTCCTTCCAACAGTCCACTCTAACCCAGTCCTTCCAACAGTCCACACTAACCCAGTCCTTCCAACAGTCCACACTAACCCAGTCCTTCCAACAGTCCACACTAACCCAGTCCTTCCAACAGTCCACACTAACCAACCCAGTCCTTCCAACAGTCCACACTAACCCAGTCCTTCCAACAGTCCACACTAACCCAACAGTCCACACTAACCCAGTCCTTCCAACAGTCCACACTAACCCAGTCCTTCCAACAGTCCACACTAACCCAAACAGTCCACTCTAACCCAGTCCTTCCAAGCACCAGAAAGGAAAACGTAACACTCACGTGCATATGCGCTCCGTAGCCGGGGCCACCCATGAAGATCCAGTCGGTTTTACTGGACTCGGCAGAAGATGGCAGAAAGTAGGGACGTCGGTAGTGCTGACGTAATACGTTGCCTGCCGACGCGTCACAGTTGCTCCTGGTCAGTGACGTCACATTTCGATTACGTCAGGTGGCATGCCAGAAGGACAACCAGAATAATTGCAAATCGGTTTAGAATTAACATTAAGTCATCAGTAAAAGCGGGTATTTTAGTGTTTTTGTTTTGTTTTGTTTTGTTTTGTTCCAAGGGGTAGGGATGGGGATGGGGGTGGGGGGGGGGGGGGATAAGAACGGGAAAGAAAAGGAGTGGGAGAATGAAAGAAAATAATGAGAGAGAGAGAGGGGAGGTAGTGGGGGGTGGGGGTGGGGAGGCCAGAGACAGAGACAGACAGAGATCACCAGTGTGTGTGTGTGTGTGTGTGTGTGTGTGTGTGTGTGAGCGGTGGGGGTGGGGTGATAGAGACAGTGACAGAGACAGACAGACAGAGATCACCAGTGTGTGTGTGTGTGTGTGTGTGTGTGTGTGTGTGTGTGTGTGTGTGTGTGTGTGTGTGTGTGTGTGTGTGTGTACTGTATTTTCCTTTGTTTTCATTTTATTTCATACATAAAAGAAGACGACAAGCCTTGTATTCCCCATGCCAAACAGCACACTCACACACACACACACACACACACACACACACACACACACACAGAAGCCGAGCACTGACCATCCGATGTACCAAGGCTTGGAGCCGTCCTTCATGTGGGCGCGGTCGGCAGGCATCCTGAACACCTCCCCCAGAGTGCGGAACTCCGTCTTGTAGGGAAAGAACTGGCACCGGGACTGCACGCTCTTCAGAGCCACGCTCTCCTCAGCGTACACCCCTCGGAAGAACTCGAAACTGAACGTCTCCAGGGCGGTCCAGTTCTCCATAGCATCCTCCACGATCACCGGACCTCCGGAATAGGCGTACAGCTCTTCGAACTCCTCAGGAAGGACCCGCTCCAGGCGGATGACATCGCTGACGTTACGGCAGAAGTCGCAATCCACGGGCGGGCGGAGAACGTCGGCCAGGCCGCGAGGAGCCCGGAAGACGCACCTCTCCAGCTGCACGTCCTCCCCGGGGATGCCTGCCATCCTGAACCAGGCTCTCACCAGCTTGGTCCGCTCCACGGGCCAGTCCAGGTGCCAGGCGGTGAAGAGCAGGAGGAGGAAGAGGAGGAGGTACCTGAGGGTGGAGAGGAGGACGCCCAGACATGCGGGCTTCTTCCTCCGGGGCACGCGGAGGTCCTGGAGAGCGGGGAGGTGGGCGAGGTGGGTGGGGGTCAGGCCGGAGGTGAGGGCCCGGGTGTAGAGGTCCTGGAACTGGTCTTCAGGGTGTGCTGGGGGGTCTGGGTCTGGATCCATCCCGCGGGGTTTGGACACGGCGCCCATCACCTGGTGCATACCGGCAACAGACCGACCTACAGACCCTGGAGGAGGGATCCGGTGAACAGTTGTATATATAATTATTCTGTGCGGCGCTCAAGGACCTTTCACAGAGTTGTGAGGGAGGAGGAGGAGGAGGAGGAGAAGAAGAAGAAGAAGAAGAAGAAGAAGAAGAAGAAGAAGAAAAAGGATTTGGAGGAGTAGGAGGAGGAGGAGGAAGAGAAGAAGAAGAAGAAGGAGGAGAGGAGGAAGAGAAGAAGAAGAAGAAAAAGGAGGAGGAGGAGGAGGAGGAAGATAAGAAGAAGAAGAAGAAGAAGAAGAAGAAGAAGAAGAAGAAGAAGAAGAAGATTACTGCAGGGACCTTTTGCTGGGGCCGGGTTAAACTTCGGCTGAGGTTTTGTTCCGATATTGAGTATTCTGGAAAAAACAAAACAAGGCAATATTCTATTCATGCTTCTTTTAAAACATATTTTTTCTTCTAAACAACAGCGAAGGTGATGCACCAGATGTAGGTATCGGAGGGGATGGTGTGACCAATATAAAAATATTCTTTTGTTTTGTATCTTGCATGTATATTCGTGCATCGCAAGACTATACATACACAGACGTGTTTCATATTTAGAAAGGTATGACATCTTCACAGGCAGAGGAAAGGCAGACAAATGATATAAACACAAATTTCGACTTCTTGACTTTGAAGGTCAGGAAGCAACTTATTTGAAAATTTATATTGAAGAAAACAAACAACAACCAACAACAAACAGTAACAACAACACACTACACACACACACACACACACACACCCAACCCCCCCCCCCCCCCAAAACCCAACAACAACAACAACAAAACACACACACACACACACACAACTTTACCAACCTCTTATGAAGCAACAAGCCGTCCAAGAACTGCTGAAAACAAAAAAAAAACGAGGAAGGTTCCAGAACACGGAAACACAGAAAATACTCAGGGGTGGAAAACAGTCTTCATCCAAAGGACACTGCGAACGGAACTGAAACTATAATAATGAAGACTCTCGAGATCCAGCCATTCCCCCCCCCCCCGCCCCCCCGGCCCCCCGCACCCCATCCCCCTCCTCCACCTAAACTCATCCCCTCCCGTCCCCCCTCCACCCTCCTGCTCTCTATCTCAGTGCAAGGGACGAGCGGTGATGTGCAAATATCGGTGTCTCAAATTCGATTGGCGTCACTCCGTTCAATTTTCCGCCCCGCCAGTCTTGATGGCTTGATCCACTTAGTTTCGGGTTGGCCATTACTATGAGAAAGACCGCGGGGGGGGGGCAATAGAGAGAGAGATAGAACGGCGAGGAGGGCGAGGGTATGAGGGGTGTCGGGCGGGAGGGGTGGGGGGTGGGGTGGGGAGGGAGGGAAGCGAGAGAGGGAAACAAGGAGAGAGAGAGAGAGAGAGAGAGAGAGAGAGAGAGAGAGAGAGAGAGAGAATGAATAAACGAACGAACGAAATTTTATTTTTTCCAGGGTATTGAGATAAACATAATGACAAGAATGCTATCTATCACCTAGCCCTGGGGTACAAGATATGATATACATACATACATACATACATACATATATATATATATATATATATATATATATATATATAATTATATATAAAGAAACGCACAAGAATGAATAGAGAAAATTAATATCGGAAGAGAAGAAGAAGAAGAAGAAGAGAGAGAGAGAGAGAGAGAGAGGGGGGGGGGCGGTGGGGGGCGCGGGGGGATGGCGAGAGAGGAGAGTGAAGAAAAAAGATGAAATAGAGAGAAAGAGAGAGAGAAAGAGAGAGAGAGACAGAGACAGAGAGACAGACAGACAGACAGACAGACGGACAGATAGACAGACTGATAAATCGACAGAGGGGAGACAGAAAGTGGGGGGCGGGGTGGGGGTGGGGGTCAAAACTCTACAGGGTGGAGGAAGACATGAGGAGAGGATGAGAGAGAGAGAGAGGGAGAGACAGAGACAGAGAGAGACAGAGAGAGAGAGAGAGAGGGAGAGAGGGAGAGACAGAGACAGAGACACAGAGAGATAGAGAGATTTGAAACTGAAGGAAAGAAAGCGGTCAAGATAGAGAGAGACGGGGTGGAGCTGGGGGAGGAGACTGAGGTCGGGGAGAGAGGAGAGGGGAGGGGTCGGTCATTGGGGGTTGGGTGGGGGTGGGGGTTGAGGGATAAAAGGATGGAAGGAGGGAGATAGGGACTGTGAGAGAGAGATATATTTAATCCTAAAACCGTAGCGCGACCGACAGGCATGCGTGTTGTATTGACATGATGATCACGTTGTTCGTTCGACTCACCAAGATTGGAAGAGAGTGGGGGTGAGGGGGGTCGGGGGGTGGGGGGTGGGGGGTGGGGTTGGGGGGGGGGGGGCAGAGGAAGGCAGGTGGGTGTGGCTAGCTTGTTTTGCAGATAAATGATGATAGATAGAAAGTAGATTCAAGATGGTATATATATATATATATATATATATAGTTGGTTTTTTTTACAGAGAAAAACCCACCTCATATATATATATATATATATGATAGCCTATCAGCCAATATTGGAGTCAGGGGGCTTTGAATTGTTTATGCTTCAGAAAGATGATGATGTTATTTCGATGTTAGAAACTGTTACAGGTCTGCAAATACAGCTGAAAATTTTAAATTGTGCGGCAGATTCCCTTCAAATTGAAGCCTCTCCATGTTGTGTCCGACCCACGTGAGAGAGAGAGAGAGAGAGAGAGAGAGAGAGAGAGAGAGAGAGAGCATTGACAATAAAAGGGAGAAAATCAGTTATAGCTGTGCAATGGTTGCAAGTTGTAGACCCTTACCCCGCCGTTTTTTTTTCAGTGTTAGGTTTGCTGCAACTGCTGATGCTGCAACTACTGTTGCTGCTACAACTTCAACTACTTATGTTTGCCGCTGCTTCTTCTACTACAATTGCTGCTGCTACTACTACTACTATTACTATTACTATCACTTCCAGCCTGCTGCTGCTGCTGCTGCTGCTACAACTACTGTTGCTGTTCCTGCTCCAACTCACTGCTGCTACTGCTACTGTTCGGCAGCAGCTACTGCTACTGCTGCTACTGCTATTTTATTAGAAAAAAAAAAAATAGCAGCAGCCACCAGCAACTGGTTATATCGCTGCTATTGCTACAATGTCTGTCCCAAAGACGTCGCTGTCCTTGTTAATTGCTATTGCTACAATGTCTGTCACAAAGACGTCGTTGTCTTGTTCATTGCTATTGCTACAATGTCTGTCACAAAGACGTCGTTGTTCTTGTTCATTGCTATTGCTACAATGTCTGTCACAAAGACGTCGTTGTTCTTGTTCATTGCTATTGCTACAATGTCTGTCACAAAGACGTCGTTGTCCTTGTTCATTGCTATAGCTACAATGTCTGTCACAAAGACGTTGTCCTTGTTAATTGCTATTGCTACAATGTCTGTCACAAAGACGTCGTTGTCCTTGTTCATTGCTAATGCTACAATGTCTGTCACAAAGACGGCGTTGTCCTTGTTCATTGCTATTGCTACAATGTCTGTCACAAAGACGTCGTTGTCCTTGTTCATTGCTATTGCTACAATGTCTGTCACAAAGACGGCGTTGTCCTTGTTCATTGCTATTGCTACAATGTCTGTCACAAAGACGTCGTTGTCCTTGTTCATTGCTATTGCTACAATGTCTGTCACAAAGACGTCGTTGTTC
>NC_134884.1:29988957-30006457 GCF_041734735.1 Babylonia areolata | reverse complement strand
AAGTCTAGATGTTGCGTCAGTGGACAGATATTTCCGGACGGCACTGATGCACCGCAGTTGACAGTAGCACGACTGACATGTCTGACTGATGAATTTTTGCATGGACAGTGTGTTGTCAAGGACAACACCGAGGTTCCTGACTGACGTGG
Organism: Babylonia areolata; assembly: GCF_041734735.1. Classification (NCBI taxonomy): domain Eukaryota; kingdom Metazoa; phylum Mollusca; class Gastropoda; order Neogastropoda; family Buccinidae; genus Babylonia; species Babylonia areolata. The sequence goes on along the minus strand of NC_134884.1, from coordinate 30,006,308 downwards.
AAAGAAGGATGGATCTACTGCCAAGTTTGATTGTGTCAATTGTGATGGAAGACAGTTTTTGTTTAGTTCCTATGATCATTGCTTCAGTTTTGTCCGCGTTCAATTATAACTTATTTCGAGTCATCCAGTTTTGAATGTCCAGGAAGCAGTTGGATGTTTCTTGCAAGAGCGACAACAATTTTTCAGGGGTATCACTCTTCTGGAGTTGAGTGTCATCAGCATAAGAATGATGACTGATATTATGGCGGTTGATAATTTCAGCGAGAGGAGCAGTGTACAGTGTGAAGAGCACTGGGCCTAAAACAGATCCCTGTGGGACTCCGTGTTCGATTTTAACGGGTTCAGATTAGAAATGATCAAAATGACAGACTGGAATCGATCAGTGAGATAAGATTTGAGCCAGTTTCGAACAGTGCCGTTGATACCAAGTGTAAAATGAAGACGGGAAAGAAGGATTGAATGGTCTATCGTGTCAAAGGCGGCTGACAAGTCGAGAAGAGTGAGAAGGGAAATTTTTCCTGAGTCGGACGCTATCAGTAGATTGTTCAGAATGTGGAGGAGAGTGGTTTCGGTGCTGTGGTCAGCGCGATAGGCAGACTGAAATGGGTGGATGAGATTGTTGAAACAAAGGTGGTTGTTGAGCTGTTTGAGGACAGCTTTTTCAAGGATTTTGGACATGAACGGAAGATTAGAAACTGGTCGATAGTTTTTCAAAATGTTTGCGTCAAGGTTGGGTTTCTTCAGAAGAGGCCGGACGATTGCAGTTTTGAAAGTGGATGGAAACGTTCCAGTGAGAAGGGATGAGTTGACAATATTGATGATTGTGGGGAGAAGATGTGAGACACACTGGGAAAAGACCGAGGCTGGTATAGGATCGAGCTCACAGGATTTTATTGTCATTTCTTTTAGGATTTCATGAACTTCTGTTTCAGTCAATGGATTAAAGGAATGGAGAGGAGTGCCGCTGAATTGAGGATCAGGATGAACAGGTTCACTTGAAATAAAATGCCCGTCAGCAAAAATCAAAGAGAAAAAAAAACCCAAACAACTGACACACCCTTCACTTATCATCATGCACACATCAATTATGTAAAAAGAAAAACATGTGGGTAAGATACTATTACATTATGATTTAGAGTGTAACAACTGTGTGTGTGTCCGTGCTTGCGTGATGATGGTGGTGGTGGTGGTGGTGGTGGTGTGTGTGTGTGTGTGTGTGTGTGTGTGTGTGTGTGTGTGTGTTCTCTCTCTCTCTCTCTGTGTGTGTGTGTGTGTGTGTGTGTGTGTGTGTGTGTGTGTGTGTGTGTGTGTGTGTGTGTTCTTTCTCTCTCTCTCTCTCTGTGTGTGTGTGTGTGTGTGTGTGTGTGTGTGTGTGTGTGTGTGTGTGTGTTCTGTGTGTGTGTGTGATCACCAGTATCTTCCCGTTGGCTTCTTTCCTCCTCTATAACCTCCTCCTCTTGCTTCTTTTCAGTTCCCCCATCTTCCGTTCCCACCCACCTTCATATCTTCCTCATCGTCATGAACACGTGTTTGTCATCATCATCATCACCATCACCATCACCATCACCCTCAGTCATCATCATCATCATCATCACTCTCCTCCTCCTCATAGTCATGATCGTCATCGTAGTAATTGCCATCCTCCTTCTCCTCTTCCTCCTCCTCTATGCTCGTCAAAGATCGCATAATCCATGTCGATCAGCGTTCGGTGGGTTATGAAAACAAGAACATACCTAGCAAGCATCCCCTCCGCCCCCCCCCCACCCCCCATCCTCCCACCTCCCATTTTCTGAAAACTTCGGTGCATAACTGTCTTCATATGGGTTAAGACGACCATGCACGTAAAAGCCCAATCGTGTACACGAGTGGGAGTCGCAGCCCACGAACGAATGTTAATCATAATAATGATAACAACAACAAGAACAAGAACAATAATAATAATAATAATAATAATAATAATAATAATGATAATAATAATATAATGATAATGATAATAATAATAATAATAATAATAATAATAATAATAATAATATCAGTATCAGTAGCTCAAGGAGGCGTCACTGCGTTCGGTCAAATCCATGTACGCTACACCACATCTGCCAAGCAGATGCCTGACCAGCAGCGTAACCCAACGCGCTTAGTCAGGCCTTCAGAAAAAAAAGAAGTAAACTATTAAAAAAAACACAAAAAAAAACCCAACAAATAAATGATAAAAAAGTAAAAAATAACAATAAAAAAATAAAAATTAAAAAAAAAGGAGAAGAAGAAGAAGAAGAAGAATCATCATCATCATCATCATCATCGATGCTTCATCATCATTATCATTGGCGGGCAGTCGCCTTAATATTTCTCCGTTTCGTCTTCTTCCTTTTCCTCCACCCCCCACCTTCCCCTTCCCCACCCCAACCCCTCTCCTTCCCCCCCAAACCCCCGCCTTTCCTGATTACCGTCCTTGTTGAGGGCGCCGGGCGTTGGAGTTAATCTCTCAGTGTGGGCGTAAAGCAGCACTTACAGACAGCACCAGTTCTAATGAGCTGTGGTCTAATGAGGGACGGAAGTGTGAGTGGAGTTTGCAGTGCTGGGCGTATCTTCTGCTCTTCCCATCTACTCTTTCTCTCTTCCTCTGTGTAGTGTGTGTTGTGTGTGTGTGTGTGTGTGTGTGTGTGTGTGTGTGTGTGTGTGTGTGTGTGTGTGAGATATCTGTGTGTATGTGTGTGTGTGTGTGTGTGTGTGTGTGTGCGTTTGCGTGTGTGTGTGTGTGTGTGTGTGTGTGTGTGAGAGAGAGAGAGAAAGAGAGAGAAAGAGAAAGAGAGAGAGAGATATCTTCACAATAAGTGTTATTAGACGGAAAGAGGAGTATTTGTGGATGAAAGAAAGGGAATGCATGTGAATATTAGTGTAAGAAAGTGTTAATGATATGTATTAGAGGAAAAATATATCATGAGAAATTAAAGAGACTGTGGTGTGTAATGAATGAGGTGTCATAGGAGGGACTGATAATATGTGTATGCATATCAACAAGTATTAACTTACAACAACTGATGTAAATATAAATAACGACATTAATCAAAATACATCAAAGGGGGATACCAACTGGACTGGAGTTTAAAATTTCCAAAATCTTTTCAGTGAGTAATGGAATATTGGTAGAAAGGTCATCAGCTGCATCTCTCTCTCTCTTTCTCTCTCTCTCTCTCTCTCTGTGTGTGTGTGTGTGTGTGTGTGTGTGTGTGTGTGGTCTCTCAATGTCTGCTCCCCCCTATCCCCTCCCTCTCCCCCCCCCCACCTCTCTCTCTCCTTCTGCCGATTCCCTCCCGCAACAGAGTGGATGTGACAAGTTTGCTGAAAGATCGGACAGGTTTTACACTTGGCAACCAGGCTTCGTGTTTCCATCTAACATGGGTGCGCGCGAGTGTATGTATGTATGTATGTATGGATGTATGTATGGATGTATGCATAGATGTACGTATATATGTATGCATGCATGAGTGTATGTATGTATGGATGTATGTATAGATGTACGTATATATGTATGCATGCATGAGTGTATGTATGTATGTATGTATGTATGCATGCATGCATAATGTATGTATGTATGTATGCATGTATGTATGTATGTATGTATGTATGTATGTATGCATGTATGCATGTATGTATGTATATCTATCTATCTATCTATGTATCTATCAATGTATCTGTCTATGTATCTATCTATGTATGTATGTATCTATCTATCTCTGTGTGTGTGAGTGCGCACGGGCGCCTACTGTATGCGTATACTTAAATGCGTGCGTGTGTACGTACGTGTATGCCATGTATGCGTATGCGTATGCTTGAGTGTGTGGGTGTGCGTGCATGTATGTGTGTGTGTGCATGTGTGTGAGTGCGCGCGCGTGTGTATGCACATACGTATGTATGTGTGTGTGTGTGTGTGTGTGTGGGGGGGGGGGGTACTGCTTAGTTCTATGTCAGTCGTACAGATCCACTTTGCGTGTCAGGTGAGGCTGATGGAGCGGTTCACGTAACTCCACTGATGATCTCAGAACGGTGAGGATATCAGTCATACGCCCACGCGGTGTTTGGCTTGGAGGCAGGCGGATAAACAGCGACACACAAAACACCCCTGTATTGTTCAGTTCTGGGATCTGTGTGAACCGTCTCTTAGTTCATCTCACTACTTGTTAAACACGTGACAACGCCCGGAGGGAGAGAGGGAGGGAGGAAGGGATGGAGAGAGAGGGAGAGGGGAGAGACTGAGAGGGAGGGAGAGAGAGAGAGAGAGAGAGAGAGGGGGAGGGAGAAAGAGAGAGAGAGAAGAGAGAGAAAAAACAGAGAGAGAGAAGGAGGGAGGGAGAAAAAAAAGAGATATATATATAGAGAGAAAGAGACAGAAAGAGACAGAGAGACGGAGAGAGAGAAAGAGGGGCGGAAGGAGACAGAGAGAGATAAGGGAGAGAGAGAGAAAGAGAGAGGAAGGGAGAAAGAAAGAGAGTGTGAGAGAGGGGGATAAAGAGAGAGATATATATATACAGAGAGAGGGAGGGAGGGAGAAAGAAAGAGAATCAGTGAGAGAGAGAGGAGAAAGCGAGACAGAGACAGATATATATATATATATATACAGTGAAAGAGAGAGAGAGAGAGAGAGAGAGAGAGAGAGAGAGAGAGAGAGAGAGAGAGAGAGAGAGCTAGCTTTGGCCGGGCACCCTGGCCGATTACACGGCCATGATTTCGGAGTGAAGGGGAAGAAAATGAAGGAAAACCTTTCATCAACTAAGACAGTGCATGACTGTCTAGATGTGTTAATTCAGAGTTTATATTTTCTGTAACTCAGGTGATTTGATTCCGTATATATATATATATATATATATATATATATATATATATATATATATATATATATATATATATATATATATTTTTTTTTTTTTTTTAAATATGTTTATTTATTTTGTTGTTGCGTTAAGAGCAAGCCTCAGCTGTCAGCTCAGTCGCTCATTTCCCTTAACACCCGCATGTCCGGGGCAGTATGACCATGTAAGCATTTTGAATCCGAAAGTTGCGCATTGCCTTGTTCCACTAAGGGCTCCCGGCCCCATTCCACTTTCAATTTTTGGAATGAGGTTCATTGAGTCAGTCAGAAGCATAGATAGAACCTTACCAGACTATGTGCCCCAGTCAGCCCTACTGTACTCTATTCCCAAGAACATTAGACTCTAAAGTCTGAGAGTGGAGCGAGCCATTGAGTTTCCCGTCAGTCAACCTGTCCATTCCCGTTCTGTCCGTGTTTAGTCTGGACGCTTTTATTGCTACGGACGGAAAGCGCGTCGGAATCTGTCCAGTTGGTGGTTAGTAAAGAAAATGGACCAGGTCTGTGTTTTTTGTTGTTGCTCTCTCTCTCTCTCTCTCTCTCTCTCTCTCTCTCTCTACCTGTGAAATTGTTAGAAACCTTGCTTTGTATTTATATAAAGCTTTCAAAGTCCGAGAAACTATTGACGTCATGAAAACACTGTTTTGTTGCAAAGCTAGTTTTCATTTGAACTTGTTATATCGAGTTTTCTATGTATGTTGTATTATGTGAGATGTTTTTGTTTTTCTTTGTTTTTCATTGTTGTCTGTTCATATACCCCTTCATTAGGGGCCTTGGCCTATATGAATAAATCATCTCTCTCTCTCTCTCTCTCTCTCTCTCTATATATATATATATGCTGGGGAAGCTGCGTCTCATGACGATAGGATCAAGGCTGGTTTTCCCCAATGTCACCTCGCAAGTCCTGGACAGCCAGGAACAGAAAATGTATACAACTGTCAGTGGTTATCCCATTCCAGTTCTGACTGCTGTAATCAATTAGTCTGTCTGAAAAATTTACTTTCAATCCAAAACACTTTGTTTTTTTTTTATCAAGACATGCCCAAAGCCAGATTCACATAAATGAAACTTTCAATTTCCTTCGCCATCGACGAAAAAAAAAAAAAAAAGAAAAAAAGAGTTACATACCCCCGCTCCCCCCCTCCCCGCACCCCACCCGCCTCCCCCGTATGGGATGTGTGTAAATAGAAGATGTGAGAGACTTGAGACTCGAACTGGAAACCAGACTCCCGGAGAGTAGAGCCGGCGAGGAAAACTACACAGTAGCAGCAGCAAAAGACAGCAATCAGTGAAAAAAGGTAAGGAGGAACAAGGCCACCTGCAAAACTTTTCCACCGCCCCTTCTTGCTGTGGTCTGCAGTGTGGCAAAGCTGTGAGCATGTGTGAGCCGTTACCCCATCTCCCCAGGTTATGTCCCTTCCCTCTCCCCTACCCCCCCCCCCCCCGCCCCCTCCACCTCCTCCTCCTCCTCTACCCAAAGCTTACTTTCTTCTCTCCCACACAACAAATACTGCTGTATGTCGGTCGAGGAGCTGAGAGGGGGGTAGGGGAGGGGGGAGGAAAGCAGAAAGGGGGGGGGGGGGGGGGAAGCGGAATCGGGGTGGGGTGGGGTGGGGTGGGGGGCGGAGGTGTGTGTGTGTGTGCGCGTGGAACTGTGATGCGTGTGGACTGTGTGGTAATGCAAGCAGCAGACACAAACACAGGGCAGGTAGGGTGGTAGGAAAAGTGGAGGAACGGTACAGTACAGAGAGAGGAGAAGAACAAGAGCCCACGGCTGCTGAAAGCGTCCTGGTGCTCCCTCCCTCCACTCTGCTCTCTCTCTCTCTCTCTGTGTGTGTCTGTCTCTGGCGGCCGCTGCCAGAAAGAGAGAAACTTGCTGTGGTGGTGGTGTAGTGTGAGGAGGAGAGCGCTGAGAACTCATATCTTCTTTCGCATCGCTGACTCCGATTTCAGGGGGCACCGTAACGGGCAGGGGGTGGGGGAGGAAGGAGAACTCTTGGCACACACACACACTACACACACACACACACACACACACACACACACACACACACACACAGAGCAGTGAAGCGAAGGGCTGACACAGGTGAGGGCAGAGACTGACAGGCCAGCGGAGAGCACGGCAGGCCGGCCCGGGACAGGAGGAACGGGGAGGCTGGGCATTGAGCAGGTAGAGTGGATGGTCAGTGGTGGATGAGGAAGAGGGAAGGTCCGAGACTTGACTTGAACTGGGAGATCGGGAACTGACCTCAGGATTGAGCTTTTGAACGTCGTGACGTTCTCCTTCCCGCGGTTTCACTGATGGCAACATCCGTCCACCCACGCACTGCAGACACTGCACTAACGGAGGCAGCAAGGGAAGGCGCGCACAGGTGAGTCTCCGCCTTTCGAATATAAGTTGGAAAGGACTTTAACACTGAGAAAAAAAAAGTCTCTCGAATGTAAGTGGAAAGCACTTTATCACTGAGAAAAAAAAAAGTCTCTCGAATGTAAGTGAAAAGCACTTTATCACTGAGAAAAATACGTCTCTCGAATGTAAGTGGAAAGCACTTTATTACTGAGAAAATAACGTCTCTCGAATGTAAGTGGAAATGACTTTATTACTGAGAAAATAACGTCTCTCGAATGTAAGTCGAAAGGACTTTATTACTGAGAAAATAACGTCTCTCGAATGTAAGTCGAAAGGACTTTATTACTGAGAAAATAACGTCTCTCGAATGTAAGTGGAAAGGACTTTATCTCTGAGAAGAAAACGTCTCTCGAATGTAAGTGGAAAGGACTTTATCACTGAGAAAAAAAAGTCTCTCCAATGTAAGTGGAAATGACTTATTACTGAGAAGAAAACGTCTCTCCAATATAAGTGGAAAGGACTTTATCACTGAGAAAAAAGGTCTCTCCAATGTAAGTGGAAATGACTTATTACTGAGAAAATAACGTCTCTCCAATGTAAGTGGAAAGGACTTTATTACTGAGAAAATAACGTCTCTCGAATGTAAGTGGAAAGGACTTTATCACTGAGAAAGAAAAACGTCTCTCGAATGTAAGTGGAAAGGACTTTATCATTGAGAAAATAACGTCTGTCGAATTTAAGTGGAAAGGACTTTATCATTGAGAAAATAACGTCTCTCGAATGTAAGTGGAAAGGACTATCACTGAGAAAATAACGTCTCTCGAATGTAAGTGGAAAGGACTATCAGTGAGAAAAAAAACGTCTCTCGAATGTAAGTGGAAATGACTCAATACTGGGAAAATAACGTCTCTCGAATGTAAGTGGAAAGGACTTTATTACTGAGAAAATAACGTCTGTCGAATTTAAGTGGAAAGGACTTTATTACTGAGAAAATAACGTCTGTCGAATGTAAGTGGAAAGCACTTTATCACTGAGAAAATAACGTCTGTCGAATGTAAGTGGAAAGGACTATCACCGTGAGAAAATAACGTCTCTCGAATGTAAGTGGAAAGGACTTTAAAACTGAGAAAAAAAACGTCTCCCGAATGTAAGTGGAAAGGACTTAAAAGAAAAAAAACAAAACCGTCTATGGAATATAAGTGGAAAGGACTTTATCACTGAGAAAAAAAGTCTCTCCAATGTAAGTGGAAATGACTTATTACTGAGAAAATAACGTCTCTCCAATGTAAGTGGAAAGCACTTTATTACTGAGAAAATAACGTCTCTCGAATGTAAGTGGAAAGGACTTTATCACTGAGAAAGAAAAACGTCTCTCGAATGTAAGTGGAAAGGACTTTATCATTGAGAAAATAACGTCTGTCGAATGTAAGTGGAAAGGACTTTATCATTGAGAAAATAACGTCTGTCGAATGTAAGTGGAAAGGACTATCACTGAGAAAATAACGTCTCTCGAATGTAAGTGGAAAGGACTATCAGTGAGAAAAAAACGTCTCTCGAATGTAAGTGGAAATGACTCAATACTGGGAAAATAACGTCTCTCGAATGTAAGTGGAAAGGACTTTATTACTGAGAAAATAACGTCTCTCGAATGTAAGTGGAAAGGACTTTATTACTGAGAAAATAACGTCTGTCGAATGTAAGTGGAAAGGACTTTATCACTGAGAAAATAACGTCTGTCGAATGTAAGTGGAAAGGACTATCACTGAGAAAATAACGTCTCTCGAATGTAAGTGGAAAGGACTTTAAAATTGAGAAAAACAACCGTCTCTCGAATGTAATTGGAAAGGACTTAAAAGAAAAAAACAACAACAAAACCGTCTATGGAATGTAAGTGGAAAGGACTTTAACAGAAAAAGCTAACGTCTCTCCACTGTAAGTGGAAAGGACCTTTACAGAAAAACAACAACTTTGTTTCCAAGCTAAACAAATCAGTGGGGTGACTGGGGGGTGGGGGGGGGGGACACGTTTTGAACCGAAGATATCTGAGTCCAGTTTACAGGACAAAAGTTAAACGTGAGACAGTCTGATAGCGCAGAGGCAACAAACTAGTTAAGACAACAGCACATGTTGGAAGCGAGTCAGTCAGGTTTGCCTGAGGTTCACAGCAGTTTATTGCTGGCTCCGTCTCTCAACAGGGCCATGATCCATGACTACTGTTAGTCCCTCTGACAGCGTCATTTTCTCAGACTCAGTGGCAGCACGTGCAGTTCGTTATGCTGACTGATCCCTGGTCATACGGAGAAAGCGGGTGAGTTCACCGTTCCGTACGCTGCAGTGCCGACAGCACGCTTCATCGGCTTGCCATTCACGTCACAGTCTGTCTGTGTGCAGTCTGTTGTTGCCGTGATGGGAGAGGCTAACAGTGTGTGATGGAAGGGGGTTGCGGGTATGCGGGCAGGAGCGGGAAGTATGTCTGTGTATCATAAAGGCGGAGACTGATACTTGTGTTGTTCCCATTCCGCACCGAGTCTCTCAGAATCCCGCAACACACTGTGTGTATATACATCCACTGGCATCAGATCTGTTCATCATAGTGACCTCCCCTTGTGCCGCGACCCTTTCATGACGTCAAATGTGTTTTGCAATGTCAGTGGGTACAGTACGACAAACAACGGACAGACGCTTGAATAAATCAGTGCTTTCAGTTAGTATTTATCTATTTATTATCATTGTTTTTTGTAACGGTAAATAAACAATGCTAAGTTAGAAAATTAAAAAGTACTAAGTTGCCTGCATCAGGGATGTGCGGTGATGTTTTCAGAGTCAATCAGCTCAAGACAGGAAGTCACCAATTACTGCTCGTTTGGAATCTTCCGTCTGTCTTGTTCTAGTTAATCCGAGGATGGGTGATATAATCATAGTCTACAGTCCGACCATTCCGACTGAAGATTACAGATAGGAAATGTTTCAATGATAATAACGTATCTAATCAAGTCGACAACCTTTCAAATGGTGCTGAAACTTGAATTCATTGATGGTAAAGTCGCTCCAAAACGCAGTAAAACCACAGTAGCTGCACATAGCAAAATGGAATTCGTTTTTGCAAAGGTTTGCAACATGTATGTTAAAATGTATGTATGCAGTGTGTGTGTGTGTGTGTGTGTGTGTGTGTGTGTGTGTGTGTGTGTGTTTGTGTGTGTGTGTATGTGTGTGTGTGTGTGTGTGTGTGTGTGTGTAGTCACATTTTGGCGTGTGTATGTAACATAGATATAATGTTTTATGTTAACAAAAGCGTTTTTGTAAAGCACCTAGAGCAGATTTCTGGATAGTGTGCTATATAAGTATCCATCATTATTATTAAAGGTTTGTGGTTTCCGTAACCTAGAAGGTATTTCAGAAACCAAGAAGGACATTCCATGGACATTCAGCTGGTGATAATTATGATATTTATTTCTGTTTAGGTATTCACAAACCCACTATAGGGATTCTGTTCCAAATGCTATTGGATGATAAATCAAGTTATAATGGCAATAATAACGGTTATAATAAAGAGTTGTAACAGCAGTAAAGATCACTACAGTCAAAATTGTTTTTCGTGATAATTCTGTGTTGTTTAAGCACGATCAAAGAGGTATCAGTTGAGTTCATTGTAGTACATAATATACCTGCATTGTCAAAATTTCGGCAGCATTACGTTTCTTTAAGCTTTCAAATGGTAACAGCAAAATAAATGAAAGATACAAACATAAACACATAAATGTGAACTCAGCTGTTAAGGCTTCTGACAGAAAATCTGCGAATCGACATGACTCCATTAACTTCATTCCACGATAATTTTTCATGTATTTCATATAGTGAGTGCAGACTGCTGTGAATCAGGACTTTTTCTTGTTGTTGGTTCAAGTGCGCGCTGTGATGTTGTCCGGGGAAAAAATGGCCATCACCAGACTGTCACAAAATGTTTGAAGCGGAAATATGCCTGTTTGTAAGAAGATTGGAACCTGGGGTCTCATACGTTCAGGGCAGACGCTCGTCTAGTCGCTGAAACAGCACCCTTGTGTTTCACAGGTGCTCACCGAAGAATTCTGTTACTTATAACCCGCCAGCCAATACATCGAGGACTGGAAGAAAGTCAAAATGTCAACTCATGGTGATGTTTGTGTTTCAGTTGTTACGGATTTCCAAACAAATGGGAATATATAGTTATGACATCACACAGCCTTGGGTATCGTGGGAAAATAGTTGTAGGCTGTAATACAGAGCCACACGAGCATAAAACTGAGCATCAAGGAACCTTCAACATTCCACCAACGCGTGATTTAAAAAAAAAAAAAAAAAAAAAAAAAGCTGGGAAATAGAATATTGGAATATAGAGCGGTTAGAATATAAAAGCCTCATAAAATAAATAGCCGTGTTATGTAGGAATACAATCTCGGGCGGGTACCGAATGTCTGGAATGAAAAATTGGGACAGGATGTGTCCATGTAAAACAAAATCCAGCGGAAGTGTGGAGGCATAAAACTTGGAGAGAATGGAGTGATGGGAACATAGACTTGTAGATCAGCAGGAAAAAAACAGAGTTGCAAGAACATACCGTGGAACATGGAGTGATATGAAAATAGGTGCGGATACATAGAAATGTGGGAAGATAGAGAAGTGTGAAAAACAGAGTTGTGGAACATAGCTGTCGAACATAGAGCTGTCGAACATAGAGCTGTAGAAGACAGAGCTGTCGAACATAGAGCTGTCGAACATAGAGCTGTAGAAGACAGAGCTGTCGAACACAGAGCTGTCGAACATAGAGCTGTCGAACATAGAGCTGTCGAACATAGAGCTGTAGAACATAGAGCTGTCGAACATAGAGCTGTCGAACACAGAGCTGTAGAACATATTCTTGTGGGAACATAGAGGTGAGGAGACATAGAGCTGTGTGGACAAAGAACCGTGGAAGCTTACAGTAGGGATGTGGAACATAGATTTGCCAGAACATAGGTAAGTGGCAAGGTAAGAGTTGTCTGAACGTGAGTTGTCGGAACACAGAGTTGCAGAAACAATACCATGGAAACAAAAAGTATGGGAACGTAGAGAAGTGGATACAATGCGGGAAGACGTATGTATTGTGCATGGGGACTCGTGAATACATATTTGTAGGAACACAGAGATGTGCATGTGTGAACAAAACAGCGGGAACACAGAGCTTACAAACAACCCTGTGATGCTGAAACACAGAAATATTAACCCAAAATGTTTTTGGAATATAATACAATTTTCAGGAACATGGCTAGGGTACAGGAACGGTGGGTATAGCAATAGATGGAATATATACAGCTGTACTGCTGGAACACCGTTGTGGGTGGCTATATATATATATACAGAGCCAAACCCAACACTTATCTTTCAATTGCGCACACACCTTGCTTCGACCATCGTTCATGTTGGGGGCTAGGACAGGCAGATCGGAGCTTTCCGGGCCGTACACCCAGAACAATAGTTTGACATTTCCCCTGTATCTGTGGCACGTGCACAGGCGGCAGTGCGTAGGTCTGACATTCCTATCTGCACACAGGTTTGCTATGGGCATATCAGCGTGCTGCACGTGCGAAGGTTGTGCAGGTAGAGTGTCAGTGTCTTATATTCACCTTCGTTTCGTGATTAATTATGCAGTTGCGCTTTTCGATTATGTGCCACCGGGATTTTACGTATCATGGTTTAGAACAGTGAGTAAAATGTTGCACTTCTTTTTTTAAGAAGAGGTTGTGTTCTGGATATGCTGTGTTTTTGGAGCTCAGCAAAGGTGCGTTTGTCGATTTTTCGTTAGTTCATTGCATTCGTGTTCCATGTCGTGGAACATTTTTTTTTTTTTTACGGATCAGGAAATCGTCCCAAGAGAGTGAGTGGGGGTGTGGGAGGTGGGTAGGCTGTCAAATCTGACAATGGCGGACACTGGCACCGACACACTGACTGATGAATGTGTGTGTGTGTGTGTGTGTGTGTGTGTGTGTGTGTGTGTGTGTGTGTGTTTGAACATTCTGGACTGGTTAGACCTGTCATGACAAATAACAGCTGAGGAATAGTTCGTTTGCGTAGTTAGACAATATGTTCGGCACCGTCCCCCCCCCTCCCCTTCAGTTTAATTGTGATAATGGAGTTCGATTTTCCCTTTAGGTTAATCCGCTGACAAAACAGGTCGTTGCCAAGTCTTTTGAAACCAACACCACACACGTTTTTCAAGTCTGGCTAAGAGTGTGGTGTAAGATTTCCCCCTTATTTTGCCGCGGGACGTTCCTTTAGAGTATGTATGTTTGTATTTTCATTCTGTATTGTATACAATCTGTGTTTTTGTATTTAGTCTGTATTGTATTATTTGTATTTTTGCACTGTATTGCGTTATGGTACATGATACATGGTATTGTCTTATTCTGTTACATTGTATTGCACATCTTAGTACAACATTTTAAATTTACATTTCACAGCATGTAATCCAGCGTATTATTTTGCATTGTGTTACTTTGCATTCCCCCCCCCCCTCCATTGGACTACATGTACATGTGTTTCCATGCATTGCATTGAACTGGGCTGTTTTCATATCTTAAAATATTTCCCCCGAGAAGAATGCATCTTGGTCTGGCTTTATACCTTTAACTCACTCAGTACGGGCAGTCCTCTCTTCTCCTCTACACAGACCCCTCGGATGTCCAGTGGGTATCTCAATGACCCAACCTTTAGCTTCCGTCGTCAGAATTGTGGTATTCTTTGTCAGCATTCACTTCTTCAGTATAAGAGCCTTCCGCTTGCAATATTTTGATGATGGTAACTGGGGTGAAACGCTGTTAACGTCGTCTCTTTCGCCGTTCGTATGGAGAGAGTTAAAAATCTGATTGAATAAGCAATTTCTTGATACATATCATGTTATTATATTTTTTGGTGTAGGTGATAACAACGTCTGTCGGTTTGAGAAAGGCGGTTTTACCGAAATATCACTCCCGTCTGGTTTTGAGTGATATTTTGACTGGGGTAGTCTATGAGAATCCTCGTGTGATGAACTATTGTTTGTTGTTTTTAACTCTTTCCTTACGAACGACGAAAGAGACGACGTTAACAGCGTTTCACCCCAATTACCATCATCAAAATGTTACAAGCGGAAGGCTCTCATACTGAAGACGTGAATGTTGATAAAGAATACCACAATTCTGACGACGGAAGCTAAAGGTTGGGTCATTCAGACACCCACTGGACATCCGAGGGGTCTGTGTAGAGGAGAAGAGAGGACTGGCCGTACTGAGTGAGTTAATGTGCTCTGTTATCAACATGCTTAAATATATTGATCATGTGCAGCATCAGTTTTGTTCTTCATTCCACAATTTTGTGTAAATGTTGATAAGGTACAAAAGGTAAGAGGGGGGAGGGGGGGAAGGGGGAGGGGGGGAGACTGGGAGAGGAACTGGATTTGAATGGTCGGCTTCTTTCATTATTGTTAGATTTTCTCCTCTTTATGTATTGATTTACTTATCTGTTTATGTATTTATTTAACTATCCTGTGTCTATATATCTTGTAAGCCCTGTTTGTGTGGGTTGTTTTTTTTCTTCTTCCGAAGTAGCTGGGCGTCCATCCTCGATGGATACGAAGCTTGGTGTTTTGCGGAGTTCCCGACGAAAATGTCATTGAACGACATCGGTAATCCGGCGTTACATCCGATGATTTTGGTGGGAGTTCGTCGGGAAACAAAACAACAATAACAACAACAGCAACAACAACAACAACAACAGTGGGAGTTCGTTGGTAATTTTGGTGGGAGATATGGCGAGTCAGGGAGATAGGGAGATGTGTTAAGCGTCACGTGACCCAACCAGTGGATCAAGAGTTTGATTTCTGTTTGGACTTTTCTGCATGGCGGTTGGATTGGCCATTGGTGAAAAGTTCATGCAGGACAAACTCAAGAATCACTGAAGAAAGGTCCGCATAGACTTTCTTTGACCGAGAAATCAACTTCACATCTGTTAAATCATTCGGGACCGATGTCGAGCATTTCGGTGGACATCGATCCAGGATCGATGCCCAGCGCCTGTCTTTTTTCCCCCCCTCCATTAAAAAAATATCCTGGTATTCATGTGAGTGAGTAACTGATGAAATTATAACAGTGGTTATTCAGTTTTGTTGTATTCCATTTCATGCTGTGACGTCTTTGACATAAAAATAGATATTTTAGGAAAAAGTAACCTACCCCCCCCCTCCAAAAAAACAACAACCAAAAAACAAATACCACTGTTTGGAAAAGCGCCAGTGAGCGGATGCGATCCCGGATCTGTGTGCACACCAGGGTGGTGTACACGATTGTAAGACAAGAGAGTACACTGTTTCATTATCGTCGTTGATGTGTTGTTTCCCCAATGTTTTGTGACTGTTGACTGTTACTTAGTTCTGTGTCAGTGAGCTTGATTGTCAGTTGTTTCTTAACGGTTGTGTTCTGTGTCAGTGAGATATTGATTGTCAGTTGTTTTTTTAACGGTTGTGTTCTGTGTCAGTGAGATATTGATTGTCAGTTGTTTCTTAACGGTTGTGTTCTGTGTCAGTGAGCTTGATTGTCAGTTGTTTCTTAATGGTTGTGTTCTGTGTCAGTGACATTGATTGTCAGTTGTTTTTTTAACGGTTGTGTTCTGTGTCAGTGAGATTGATTGTCAGTTGTTTCTTAACGGTTGTGTTCTGTGTCAGTGAGATATTGATTGTCAGTTGTTTTTTTACGGTTGTGTTCTGTGTCAGTGAGATATTGACTGTCAGTTGTTTTTTTTAACGGTTGTGTTCTGTGTCAGTGAGATATTGATTGTCAGTTGTTTCTTAACGGTTGTGTTCTGTGTCAGTGAGATATTGATTGTCAGTTGTTTTTTAACGGTTGTGTTCTGTGTCAGTGAGATATTGATTGTCAGTTGTTTCTTTACGGTTGTGTTCTGTGTCAGTGATATTGATTGTCAGTTGTTTCTTAACGGTTGTGTTCTGTGTCAGTGAGATATTGATTGTCAGTTGTTTTTTAACGGTTGTGTTCTGTGTCAGTGAGATTGATTGTCAGTTGTTTTTTAACGGTTGTGTTCTGTGTCAGTGACATTGATTGTCAGTTGTTTTTTAATGGTTGTGTTCTGTGTCAGTGATATTGATTGTCAGTTGTTTCTTAACGGTTGTGTTCTGTGTCAGTGACATTGATTGTCAGTTGTTTCTTAACGGTTGTGTTCTGTGTCAGTGACATTGATTGTCAGTTGTTTCTTAATGGTTGTGTTCTGTGTCAATGAGATTGATTGTCAGTTGTTTCTTAACGGTTGTGTTCTGTGTCAGTGAGATATTGATTGTCAGTTGTTTCTTAACGGTTGTGTTCTGTGTCAGTGAGATATTGATTGTCAGTTGTTTTTTAACGGTTGTGTTCTGTGTCAGTGAGATTGATTGTCAGTTGTTTCTTAACGGTTGTGTTCTGTGTCAGTGACATTGATTGTCAGTGTTCTGTGTCAGTGAGATTGATTGTCAGTTGTTTCTTAACGGTTGTGTTCTGTGTCAGTGAGATATTGATTGTCAGTTGTTTCTTAACGGTTGCGTTCTGTGTCAGTGAGCTTGATTGTCAGTTGTTTCTTAACGGTTGTGTTCTGTGTCAGTGAGATATTGATTGTCAGTTGTTTTTTAACGGTTGTGTTCTGTGTCAGTGACATTGATTGTCAGTTGTTTCTTAATGGTTGTGTTCTGTGTCAGTGAGATTGATTGTCAGTGTTCTGTGTCAGTGACATTGATTGTCAGTGTTCTGTGTCAGTGACATTGATTGTCAGTTGTTTCTTAACGGTTGTGTTCTGTGTCAGTGATATTGATTGTCAGTTGTTTCTTAACGGTTGTGTTCTGTGTCAGTGACATTGATTGTCAGTTGTTTCTTAACGGTTGCGTTCTGTGTCAGTGACATTGATTGTCAGTGTTCTGTGTCAGTGACATTGATTGTCAGTGTTCTGTGTCAGTGATATTGATTGTCAGTGTTCTGTGTCAGTGACATTGATTGTCAGTTGTTTCTTAACGGTTGTGTTCTGTGTCAGTGAGACCGATTGTCAGTTGTTTCTTAACGGTTGCCAGCGTGTTTCGCGTGGGGTTGTATTGTCTGTGTTATGTTTCTC
>NC_134884.1:29973957-29978957 GCF_041734735.1 Babylonia areolata | reverse complement strand
GAAATGTTATCAATGAATTCACGTGATGCTGAACGTCGTCACATCGCGAGGTTCCATTGTCCCTGATGCTCCCTCGTTTTTAACCTGGCGAAGGATGAAGGGATGGATGAAGGAATGGATGAAGGGATGGAAGAGGGAGGGTGTGTGTGTGTGGGTGGGAAGGTGGAGGGGGCAGGGGTGAACGAGAGCAAATAGCCTACGCCTTGAAACAAAACAGCAGATGAAGAATCACCAAGCTTTAGTGTTCCAAAAATCGGTTGAGAGCAATGTGTCTCGTGGATTTATTACAGGTTTAATGAGACCGGACTTAGTGAAGTTTTGACGATGGAAAGTAACAAGTGGTTGATGGACTGATTCATGGACTGTAGTAAGCTGGGATCAGCGTTCACTGGCATCACTTTATGTGTATGCGTGAGTTTGGATAATTGTCATCATGCTTATTGACTGTGAATGTAAAGATTATATTATTAGACCTACATGGAGTGTGAACACTACCATGGACTGCTGGGGTGTCTGCTCTGATGTAAGTAACATCTTTGTGATTATTTTACTGACCAAATGCCTCTATGGTGAGGATAATGATTCTCGTCGATCATCGCCATCAGTATCATTATTTCACTAATCAAATACGTCCATGATGATGACAATCATTATTGTCGATCTTCGTCATACTCATCATCTTTATTTTACTGACCAAATGGCTCCATCATGATGATAATGATCATTGTCAATCGCCGCCGTCATTATCATACTTTTGCTGACCAAATTTCTCCATAATGATGATGATTATTGTCGTCGATTTTCGTCACAATTCTCATCATTATTGTACCGACCAGATGGCTCCATGGTGATGCTTATCGTTATCATTATTGTCGACGATCATCGTCATCAATATAATTATTTCACTGCCCAAATGCCTGCATGATGATGATAATGATTATTGTGGATCTTCGTCATAATTTTCATCATTACTAGCCAGATATCCCCATGATGATGATAATGATTATTGTCGATTATCGCCATCATCATCATCATTGTTTTACCGACCAGATGCCTCCATGGTGATGATTGACGTTATGATTACCGTCGTTCATCGTCATCGTTATCTTCACCTTCGTTGTCATGGTAAATGACCATTGCCTGTTTTAGTTGCAGTCACTGTAGCAACACTTGTGGAGCAAACCTGGAAAGAAACTGGGCATTCTTTTTTTTTTTTTTTTTTGCCCTTCTCATCTCTGGATTTTCATTATCCATAAAGTGTTACGACAAATATAGTTTTATTTATTTCATTTTCTTTTCATTTCGAATTCCGATTCTTGGCATACAGTACAACATGTGTAGCATTAAAAAAAAAAAGAAGAAAGAAATTTATTTCATTTTCATATGATTTGTTTTAAAGTCATCAATGTGTGTGTGTGTGTGTGTGTGTTTCAAATCGCTTCAAGAAGGCGTTAGCGTATAACTTAATGCATCTCCGCAACACAACGTCTGCTTAAAAACAGCAGCAGCAACAACAAGAAAGAAAGAAAAAAAGAAAGAAAGAAAGAAAGAAAATGGAAAGGGAGCTTTGAGAGGCTTCCAAATGTAAGGCAACAGGAATGAAGTAGAAAAACAAATATCTTTATTGTATCAAAGTTGAACAGACGGTAAATGAAACGGTCATACACGTAAAATGTTACATGTCTGTCTGAGTGTGCATATGTGCGTGCCTGAAATCTGATTGAATGACACAGGAAACGAATGATGAGCGCCCAATGGCAGCCGTCAGTCGGCTCTGCCCCCGGTAGGTAGCCTGTTGCGCAAATGACACGGAGTTTGTAAAACGCTTAGAGCTTGGTCTGCCACCGGGGATAAGCGCTGTGTAAAGTATTAGTATTATTCATTTTATTCAAACAAACAAAACAGATGAATAAGAGAGTAAAAGAAGACAAAATAATAAGAGAATAATTATATATATATATATAAAAGGGGCCTTGTTCAGGGAATTTGTTCAAGGTTCCTTCTCCCCTCTGCTTCTCTCCCTTTTTCGTTAAACTACTGTTACGTTCGTTCTGTGTTGTTATCTCGTAATGAACGTGTCAGGTTTTTTTTTATATTATTATTTTTTTTATCATTGTTGTAGTCAGACGTGTTGTTGTCTTGCTTTAGGTGATGATGATGGTGGTGGTGGTGCTGGTGGTGGTGGTGATGGTGATGATGATGATGGTGGTGGTGGTGGTGGTGCTGGTGGTGATGGTGATGGTGGTGGTGATGGTGATGGTTCGTGATGGTGATGATGATGATGATGGTGGTGGTGATGGTTCGTGATGGTGATGATGATGGTGATGGTGATGGTTCGTCATGGTGATGATGATGATGATGATGGTGGTGGTGATGGTGATGATGATGATGATGATGGTGGTGGTGATGGTGATGATGATGATGGTGGTGGTGATGATGATGATGATGATGATGGTTCGTGATGGTGATGATGATGGTGGTGGTGATGGTTCGTGATGGTGATGATGATGATGATGATGGTGGTGGTGATGGTGATGATGATGATGGTGGTGGTGATGGTGATGATGGTGGTGGTGATGGTGGTGGTGATGGTGATTGTGGTGGTGGTGATGGTGGTGGTGATGGTGATGATGATGATGATGGTGGTGGTGGTGGTGGTGGTGGTGATGATGATGATGATGGTGATGGTGATGGTGGTGGTGGTGGTGATGGTGGTGGTGGTGATGGTGATGGTGGTGGTGGTGGTGGTGGTGGTGATGGTGGTGGTGATGATGATGATGGTGATGGTTCGTGATGGTGATGATGATGGTGATGGTTCGTGATGGTGATGGTGATGGTGGTGGTGGTGGTGATGGTGGTGGTGATGGTGATGATGATGGTGGTGGTGATGGTGATGGTGGTGATGATGGTGGTGGTGATGGTGGTGGTGGTGGTGATGGTGGTGGTGGTGATGGTGGTGGTGGTGGTGGTGGTGATGGTGGTGGTGATGGTGGTGGTGGTGCTGGTGGTGGTGGTGATGGTTCGTGATGGTGATGATGATGGTGGTGGTGATGGTTCGTGATGGTGATGATGATGGTGGTGGTGATGGTTCGTGATGGTGATGATGATGATGATGATGGTGGTGGTGATGGTGATGATGATGGTGGTGGTGGTGGTGATGGTGGTGGTGATGGTGGTGGTGATGGTGATGGTGGTGGTGGTGGTGATGGTGGTGGTGATGGTGATGATGATGATGGTGGTGGTGATGGTGGTGGTGGTGATGGTGGTGGTGGTGATGGTGGTGGTGATGGTGATGGTGATGGTGGTGGTGGTGATGGTGATGGTGATGGTGGTGGTGATGGTGGTGGTGATGGTGATGATGATGGTGGTGGTGATGGTGATGGTGGTGATGGTGGTGGTGGTGGTGGTGGTTCGTGATGGTGGTGATGGTGATGGTGGTGATGATGGTGGTGGTGTTGGTGCTGGTGCTGGTGGTGGTGATGGTGGTGGTGGTGGTGGTGGTGATGATGGTGGTGGTGATGGTGGTGGTGATGGTGGTGGTGATGGTGATGATGATGGTGGTGGTGGTGGTGATGATGATGGTGATGGTGGTGGTGATGGTGATGGATTGATAGAATTAGAAGCAGTACGAGGTATTATTATTGTACGTATTATTATTGTGCTTTTTATTTGTTCTTGTGTATGACTTTCTCCATGTCTATCTCTCACTATATCTCTGTCTCTTTCTATATCTCTGTCTCTTTCTCTCTGTCTCTATCTCTCTGTCTCTCGAAGTCTGTCTGTTTCTCTCTGTCTGTCTGTCTGTCTGTCTGTGTTTCTCTATGTCTCTTTATCTGTCTGTCTGCCTGTCTGTCTCTGTCTGTCTGTCTCTATCTCTCTCTGTCTGTCTCTCTGTGTCTCTTTATCTGTCTGTCTCTGTCTGTCTGTCTGTCTGTCTGTGTGTCTATATCTCTATCTGTCTGTCTGTCTGCCTGTCCGTCTCTGTCTGTCTCTCTGTGTCTCTTTATCTATCTGTCTGTCTCTCTGTCTGTCTCTCTATGTCTCTTTATCTGTCTGTCTGTCTCTCTGTCTGTCTCTCTATGTCTCTTTATCTGTCTGTCTGTCTGTCTGTCTGTGTGTCTATATCTCTATCTGTCTGTCTGTCTGCCTGTCCGTCTCTGTCTGTCTCTCTGTGTCTCTTTATCTATCTGTCTGTCTCTGTCTGCCTATCGGTCTGTCATTTATCTCTCTCTGTCTGTCTCTCTATGTCTCTTTATCTGTCTGTCTGTCTCTCTGTCTGTCTCTCTATGTCTCTTTATCTGTCTGTCTGTCTCTCTGTCTGTCTCTCCATGTCTCTTTATCTGTCTGTCTCTCTCTCTGTCTGTCTCTCCATGTCTCTTTATCTGTCTGTATCTCTCTCTCTCTGTCTCTCCATGTCTCTTTATCTGTCTGTCTGTCTCTCTGTCTGTCTCTCCATGTCTCTTTATCTGTCTGTCTGTCTCTCTGTCTGTCTCTCTATGTCTCTTTATCTGTCTGTCTGTCTCTCTGTCTGTCTCTCCATGTCTCTTTATCTGTCTGTCTGTCTCTCTGTCTGTCTCTCTATGTCTCTTTATCTGTCTGTATCTCTCTCTGTCTGTCTCTCCATGTCTCTTTATCTGTCTGTCTGCCCCCACCCCCCCCCTCTCTCTCTCTCTACATGACTGTCTGTTCGTGTCTTTCTCTGCTTTTCTCTCTCTCTTCCTCCCCCCTCCCTTTCCCCTTCACCCTTTTCGTCACCTACCCCCCACCCCCACCTCCACCTCCACCCCGAATGACTGTTCTCTGCCAGATCCCCCCCCCCCCCTACCCATATGTCACTGTCTCTGAGGCTGTCTCTCTGTCTTGCTGTGATCCATCTCTGCCAGCCTCCATCTCTGCCACTTTCAGCATGTCTGTCTGTCTGTCTGTCTGTCTTGCCTGTCGTGCTGCCTGTCTGTCAGTATCTGAGTCGCTCTGACGGTCTTACTGTCTGCCTGTCTGTC
>NC_134884.1:29963957-29968957 GCF_041734735.1 Babylonia areolata | reverse complement strand
GATGATGAATATATACAAACAAGATTAGGAAAATTTGTGTATGAATGCTGCTGCAATTTACCGCATTAACTGATTGATAAATTGTGTGTTTTTCATTCGTTCATTCATTTACCATTGCAATTGTGTCTTATAAACCTTCCGGTTTCATGACAATAAAATCTATTCTATTCTATTCTATTCTATTCTATTCTATTCACACACACACACACACACACACACACACACACACACACACACACACACCATATACCGCGCACACGCACTCAACAGAGAGAGAGAGATTGTTCGAATTAGACACAGGTTTATACGTCATGTCGCCGTCAGGTACGTAACTTATCAAACCCCAGTCTTCAGAGCTGTGAACGACACAAAGACAATGTCAGTTTGTTTAACTATGCCGTCCATGTTGACAGATGCACTAAGTGCCTGGGGGAAAAAACAACAACTTCTTCTTCTGCTTCTGGGCTGCAACTCCCACGTTCACTCGTATGCACACGAGTGGGCTTTTACGTGTATGACCGTTTTTACCCCGCCATATAGGCAGCCATACTCCGCTTTCGGGGGTGTGCATGCTGGGAATGTTCTTGTTTCCATAACCCACCGAACGCTGACATGGATTACAGGATCTTTAACGTGCGTATTTGATCTTCTGCTTGCACATACACACGAAGGGGGTTCAGGCACTAGCAGGTCTGCACATAATATATAACTAATATCACTTCAAGTGGAAAGACGTTAAACTGAAGACATAATATATGTTGACCTGGGAGATCGTAAAAATCTCCACCCTTTACCCACCGGGCGCCGTCACCGTGGTTCGAACCCGGGACCCTCAGATTGACAGTCCAACGCTTTAATCACTCGGCTATTGCACCCGTCATAAAAAAACAACAACAACAAAGAACAACAAAGTGTGAAGTGAAAGAGATTAAGTTGTGCTGGCGCCAATGCTTTCAGTGTCTACCTGGTCTGACATCAGCACAGATAGCAGGCAGACCCCCCTCTTGCCTTGTCTGTCATCCGTCCCACAATGTTTTATGTTATGTCACAATTCACGTAACCTACGATCATGAATTCGACCAGACAACCACAGTACAGCCCGGCGTGCGTGCGCCCTTGGTTGCTTGCTTATATATAGATACACGTGCTGACACATGTACATTTCTTTTTCGCGTTCTTTCACGGAACACATAATTTTAAAAGCATTGCATGTTGGATGATGCTTTCCAGGTCAGCTCTTTCCTGGGTTTTCTAGTCTGTTGATGGATGCACTCCAGCCAAGTCAGAGGCTGTTTCCGAGAGGCAGACAGCCCCAGTGTTAGTGTCAGTTTGGCTGAAAGTGAAAGTGGTGACGATGTAATGGGACATGGCGCCACATCCGGGTGTTATGTGTTCACCCTGGTAAAGGAGGAAGCTGCAGACAACAGGCACTTCTGTGTCGCTTTCTGTTCCTCATAGGTTTCACCTTGGTTTTGTGTGTGTGTGTGTGTGTGTGTGTGTGTGTGTGTGTGTGTGTGTGTGTGTGTGTGTGTGTGTGTGTGTTTGTGTGTGTGTGTGTGTGTTTGTGTGTGTGTGTGTGTGTGTGTGTGTGTTTGTGTGTGTGTGTGTGTGTGTGTGTGTGTGTGTGTGTGTGTGTGTGTGTGTGTGTGTGTGTGTGTGTGTGTGTGTGTGTGTTTTAAAACTGACTGACGCCACAGAGCCTGTGTGAAGAGCGTTTTCGTCTTGTGTGTGTGTGTGGGTGGAGGGGAGGGGGGGGAGCAGGGTTGTTAATAGATGGACTGTTGCTGTGTGAAGAGCGTTTTCGTCTTGTGTGTGTGTGTGGGTGGAGGGGGGGAGGGGGGAGCAGGGTTGTTAATAGATGGACTGTTGCTGTGTGAAGAGGGTTTTAGTATTAGGGGGTGGGGGGCGGGGACATAGATGGATTGTTGCTATGTGAAGAGGGTTTTAGCATTGGGGGGACATAGATGGACTGTTGCTATGTGAAGAGGGTTTTTGTTTTGGGGGGTGGGGGTGGGGGGGGAGAGACATAGATGGATTGTTGCTGTGTGAAGAGGGGTTTTTTGTATTAGGGGGTGGGGTGGAATAGATGGATTGTTGCTTGAACACACAACAGCAGTCTGTGTTTAGTTGGTAGGCCACTCGTCGAGTGGTAGTACACTGCGAAGGCGGATTGGTACATTGCTGTGGGCGGAAAGTGCGTGAGAGGAGGAAGGGAAGAATGATGTGCGTGTGTGCACGTATGATGATGATGATGATGATAATGATGAGAGAGAGTAAACCAGTTCTTTGGTGATCTCTGCAACCCGCCCCCCCTTCCACACACACACACACACACTCCTCCTCGGCTCCCCATCCCCCACCTTTCGTTTCCGCCGCGTCTTCCAGAGATGAATAACAACACAATGACACCTGTTGCAGTTATTGGTCTGAGTTATTTTGAAACAATGACTTTTGTTTGTTCAGTATCAGCTCTGGGGCACAATCAATGTATAACTTGTACGTAGATTAATAACTTTTCTATCGCCCATTCTTTTTTCATCACCAAATAGAAAGACCTGTTTTGTTGAAGATACAGTCTTGGTGTATCTTTATCATAACAGATAATGCATTCGGCTATTTCACGAAAATGTTGCTGCTACAATAGCAGCTTTGAATCAAAAACCAAGAAGGAGAAAATTACGAGGTTGATGTATAACCAAACGGTTAACTCTCTCCATACGAACGGCGAAAGAGACGACGTTAACAGCGTTTCACCCCAATTACCACCATCAAAATATTGCAAGCGGAAGGCTCTTATACTGAAGACGTGAATGTTGACAAAGAATACCACAATTCTGACGACGGAAGCTAAAGGTTGGGTCATTGAGACACCCACTGGACATTCGAGGGGTCTGTGTAGAGGAGAAGAGAGGACTGGCCGT
This sequence comes from Babylonia areolata, assembly GCF_041734735.1. NCBI lineage: Eukaryota > Metazoa > Mollusca > Gastropoda > Neogastropoda > Buccinidae > Babylonia > Babylonia areolata. The sequence goes on along the minus strand of NC_134884.1, from coordinate 29,966,036 downwards.
ACTAAGTGAGTTAATATCTTCGGGTTTTTTTTGTTTTTTTTTCAATCTGTTCCGGCTTGGATAGCGTATTTCAACAAACAATGCTTCATCTCGTCTTGTTTGCTAAATTCCTTCTTTCCGTCATGAAGCACCTTGACCCAGGACGAATCTTCCCCCTCTTTTCTCTGCTGAGCTATTTTGGCACTAGTATTTTGAACAAGGAAGACGTATTGATAATCTTCACTGATCAGACAAAGGTGACATAACTGGAACCATTTTGCTGCTCCCGCTGTCCGCCATCAACGCCTCATGGAAAGTAATAGTTCTTTTTCGGTGCTTGATATTTCTTTCTCTCCTCTTGTCTTCACTCTGTAATGAAGCCAGTCATTGTTCTGATTATAGCATCATTTGTCTCGGCTCCGTATTAATGTTTCTTTCTCTTACACACTACACCACGCTACAGTACAGTACGGTACAGTACAGTACACTGCACTGCACTTCACTACAATACATTGCACTGCATTGTACTACAGACAGACAGACAGACAGACAGACAGACAGACACACACACACACACACACACACACACAACACTACACCACACTACAGACAGACAGACAGACAGACAGACAGACAGACAGACACACACACACACACACACACACACACACACACACACACTAACTTCACTACACTACACTACACCACACAACACTACACTACACTATACTACACTACACCACACTACACTACACTACACTACACTACACTACACCACACAACACTACACTACACCACACCACACCACACCACACACACACACACACACACACACACACACACACACACTAACTACACTACACTACACTACACTACACTACACTACACTACACTACACTACACTACACTACACCACACACACACACACACACACACACACACACACACACACACACACACACACACATTACATACCCCCCCCCTCCACCCCCACCCCCCCACCCCCCACACACACGATAGCAGCAGTTGCAGTAGCTAGAAAACAAAGCATGGCAGACAAGGGGAACGTCCATTCTCTCTCACCTTGTCAGTCTCTCTCTCTTGCTCTCATTCCAGCAGACACGGCGTCCTCTGTGAAGTGTTCCGATAGGAACCGACGTGTTGGTGAGCTCAGCACAGAGCAACCTGTGGTGCTGTATGGCGGTTGTTGAGAGAGGTGGGGGGTGGGGTGGGGGGGGGGGGGGGGTTGTGGAGGGAGGAGGATGGGGGGGGGGGGGTGGGGAGTGGAGGAGCATAGAACATTATGGGCGATGAAATGGTTTTATTTTCCGAGAAAAGTTTCCCCTCGGTTGTGCATCGTTGCCCCGTAGAAGAGAGTGTTGCAAATACCCACACGTGTAAGCCCGTTGCCCAATGGTGCAGAAATTCTTATTTTATGTTGTTACACTTAAAATCTATATAAAAAAAAAATCTTTTCTGTAAATATGTCTTAAATGCAGTGTTCGCTCCCCCCCCCCCCCCGCCCCTCTGTCTGTCTGTATCTCTCAGTGTCTCTCTGTTTCTGTCTCTCTGTGTGTCTCTGTCCCTGTCTCCCACTGTCGGTCTGTCTGTCTGTCTGTCTCTCTCTCACTTTCTCTCTTCTCCACCCCCCTCTCTCTGTGTGTTTCTCTCTATCTCTGTCTCTGTCCCCCCTCTCTGTCTATCTGTCTCTCACCCACTCTGTCTGTCTTTCTTTCCTCTCCATCCATCCACCCTCTCTCTCTCTGTTTCTGTCTCTCTCTTTCAGTCTCTCTGTCTCTCTGTTTTTTGTTGTTGTTTTTTTGTTTGTTTCTGTTTCTTGTCATTTCTTTTGATTTGATTTCATACTTAAAAGAAGACTAGCCATGTATCCCCATAGCAAATAGCATGTTAACTGCTGATGACATTAATTAAAGTCGGTCATTGTCATTGATATTCTCTCTCTCGGCCACCCCCCCCCCCTCTCTCTCTCTCCTATCCCTCCCCCCTCTCTCTTTTTCTCCCCCTCTCTGTTAACATTGATAAATTTGCAGTCATCCATTTTGTCTCACAGGAATATTGAAATACTTTGAGGGAACCGAC
>NC_134884.1:29951457-29958957 GCF_041734735.1 Babylonia areolata | reverse complement strand
CGAAACAACACTCGCTTCAAGCGCCTGCCCACACCCAGCAATCCCGTAAGAGGGAACTGTTCAGACTCCTCTTTAATAAGTCACCGAAGAATTTAAAACGGCTTTTCTCTTCACCTCTGTAGCAGGTATGGTTTGTCTTTCAGCGCTTAGATAGACAGACAGGTAGGTAGGCATATAGGTAGACAGGTAGACAGGCAGGCTTACAGGCAGGCAAGGCAGGCAGACAGGCATATAGGTAGGCAAGCAGGCAGGCATATAGGTATACAGGCAGGCAGGTATGTAGGCATATTGGTAGACAGGTAGGGAGGCATATTGGTAGACAGGCAGGCAGGCAGGTTGGCATTTTGGTAGACAGGTAGGAAGGCAGGTAGGCATATAGATAGATAGGCAGGCAGGCAGGCAGGCAGATAGGCACATAGGTAGACAGGCAGGCAGGCAGGTAGGAAGGCAGGTAAGTAGACATATAGGTGGACAAGTGGGTAGCCAGAAAGGCGTATAATTAGACAGGTAGGCAGGCAGGTAGGAAGATAGGTAGACAGGAAGGTAGGCAAGTAAACAGATGGAGCACATATGTGCACGGGTACAAGTTAGCTTCATCAGTCACTGGCTGTTCAGTCTTCTTGCATACACGAAAGGCTCGACATGCCAGTCAGAGTCCGTGAAATGATGGTAGTTGTAGACACGGGCAGGGCAGTGCAGGGCAGGCTTTACTACAGAGTCATGGCACTGCATCATCCACTTTCTGACTGACACCAGAGCAGCATCACCCCCACCCCCTCCCGCCACACGTCCGCTTGATGATGTACAGGATGGTAAATGGGAGGCAACTCTCTCGACAAGTTCTTGCCCACCAAGTGATGATGGCATTCTCGGCAGACGTACCTGTCTCACTGATACCTGGGTGCTGACTGTCAGGTTGTATTGATCCAGTGGCGCGGTAGTGATGAGGCAGACAAGGGAGCGAGTGTGCACGGGTTCGAATCCCACAATATAGGGACTGGGTTTGTTTGGTTGTTTTTTTTACTCCCCTTACACTGCCCAACACTCAGCTTACATCACAGATTGATAGAAGCTTACAGTTGGGCCAATAGCAGAGTGAGAGCTTTATGATCGATGGTTTCTCCATTGCAATGGGAATCCATTTACAGCTCAGTCTTTTGTGAAGGACTATGGGCCAACAGCAAAGTGAGAGCTCTATGATCGATATTTTCTCCATTGCAATGGGAATCCATTCACAGCTTAGTCTTTTGTGAAGGACTATGACTCTCAGACTAGAAGGCGAGATTGCCATAGCTCTTAGTGATGCAGCCTTGGAGGGCTAGTTGGCCTTTGGGAACCATCCCGACGCCGACTGTCCTTAAAAAAACACCACCACCACCAAGAACAACAAAACTACTGGCGGAGAGTGGGGATATAACTTAGGCAAGACACTCTCCACTGTAATCAAATCCTGGCCCAGATAGTCAGGACAGTAGTTGTCTCCTCTGCTGTTCTGGTGGCCCTAGTCGGATAGACTGACCATCATGCACTGCATCTTGGGTAGTGGTGTGGGTGGCAACCATTCGGATGAGACGATTATACCGTGCTCCCGTGTGCAGGCAGCACTACACTTAAGCGGATGTAAAAAAAAAACAACAACAAACAACAACAACAACAACAACAAAACCACGGCAACAAAAGGGTTGTCCCTGGCAAAATTGTGTAGGAAAATCCACTTCGACAGTAAAATAAATACACTTGCACAGATTTGAAAAACAACAACAACAAGAACAACAACAGGAACAACAACAACAACAACAAAACAAAACAACAAAAAAACACACAAAAAAAGTGTGGAGCTGCACTGTACCGACGCCCTCTCCCCGGGGAGAGCAGTTCATGTGATGGTACTGTTCTCGAAGACGTTTCTCTCCCTTCCCTCCCTTTGTGGCTCTGTCTGTCTGTTTGTCTGTCTGTCTGTCTGTCTGTCTTTTCGCTGCCTTTTCTCCACGTGTATAAGTTATTGTAAACAGTGTCTTTGCGTTTGTGTGTACAGTTTTCATGACGTCCTTTCCGTGGCTTGTAATGAATACGATGCTTTGTTGTTTTTTTCTTTCTCGTTTGATTTTTTGTGATGTTATTTGCATTATTTATTTATTTATTTTATTTTATTTTATTTATTTATTTTTTTTTACATTTTTTCTTTGTTTTCCCAATTTTCTCCATTTGAGGACTGGATGAACAAAAGCATTGTTGCTTATCCTATTACCCTCTGAAATAAAATCAATCAATTAATTAATCAATTAATTCATTCATTCATTCACTCTCTCTCTCTCTTAAAGCTTTATCATTTTTAGCCTTGAATCTTAAATCTCTCTTCCTCCCATACACACACTCTCCCGGTTTCCTTTCTTCTCTCTCTGTTTTTATTTTATTTTATTTTTAATTTTTTTTTTAATGGTATACGATATGTGCATGTGCAGCAGTCGAACTATAAAGACGACAGGTGGTGTGGGGGTTGGGGTGCGGGGGCCAGGCGATCTCGTGTTGGCCCACTCTCTGCTGGATGATGATGAAGGAGCAAGATCCTTGATTCCTAATAAATGTAATGATGATAATGAATAACAGGGACCAGGGGTCCTTAACCGCTGAACTCCGTGCCCCCCCACCCTCTCCGCCCCCGCCCCCAACTCTCCTCTCTCACGCACTAGTCTTTCCGCTTCTCCTCCCCCCCCCCAACCCCCCTCCCCCCCGTCTCTCTCTTCTGTCTCCCTCTTTCTTTCTATCTGTCTCATGTTTCGCTGTCTCTGTCTCTCTCACATTCTCTCTTTATCTCTCTCTCTCTGTCTCTCTCTTTCTCTCTCGTTAGAGAGAGAGGAACACATCCTTTGAAGTTGATAATTGTCGTCTCTTTTCAGAATGTGAACTGCAGAAACGAGATGATTTTTTTTTTCCGGGCGAAAGTATGTTAAACATAGCCGGGACCGAGATTAAAGAAATCCGCTGATCGAGAGAAGCGAGAGAGAGTAAACAGAGAGAGAGGGGGGTGGGGGTGATGGAACAGAGAGAGAGAGAGAGGGGGGAGAGAGGGGGGTGAAGAGAGAGAGAGAGAGAGAGAGAGAGAGAGAGAGAGAGAAACAGGAGGAAAGGGAGAGAAAGGGAGAGAGAGAGGGGAAAGAGAGAAAGAGACAGAGAGAGAGAGAGAGAGATATATATATATATATATATATAAAAGAAACAGAGAGAGAGAGAGAAGGGAAACAGAGAGAGAGAGAGAGAGAGAGAGTTGAGGGGAGGGGGGTGGCATCAGCTGCGTGGGCAGAGCCAGAAAGTTGGCACCTTTGCAAGATTACCATGGTAACGCCACCTGTTAGCTGGAGGGTGGGTCGGGTTTCACGTGCAGCACCGTTTGGGGCAACCTCCTCCTCACAGTGCCCTGTGCCCTACTGTCCGGTGACGGTCCTAGTGAGAGCACCCCCACCCCCCATTCCTCCCTCCCGGGATCTTTACCTTGAGGCTTTCTTGAGGCACTGTGTGTGTGTGTGTGTGTGTGTGTGTGTGTGTGTGTGTGTGTGATTTTAGATGATGACATTGTTTCATAACGAATTTAACCTCAGGTTTATGATGAGTGCTATTGAAAATGATTACGTGTTGCGATTTTCATCATCGTTGACATTTGCGCTCCAGGAGAGAGGTTCTGTCTACTGATATATTGATACTCTTGTACCAACTTCTTTTGTTATCAACATATTTATTGCACTACCGCATATTCAGTTGACTGCTTATCCGTTTTGTCTCTCTCTCTTTGTGTGTTTGTCATTTGAACTGATGATGAGGATGATAACGTTAACGACGAAGATGATGATAGGGTTATGATGATTTGGTCATTGGAAATTCATATGTATTTGCGATTTTCATCATTGACATTGCATCTGCCACTGCATTTGCAGGGGATGGATTATATCGGTTGATATGTTGATACTCTAGTACCAACATCTGTTGTTGTTAACACACTGCACTATCCTTATCAGCCTCTGTTGCCGTCTGTATATCGGCCTGTCTGTCTGTCTGTCTCTGTCTGTCTGCCTGCCTGCCTGTCTGTCTGTCTCTACGTGTCCAAGGCTTCTTTCCTGACTGGCGGCTCAGTGTTTCAGATCGTTTGGCCTAGAGGTAACGCGTCCGCCTAGGAAGCGAGAGAATCTGAGCGCGCTGGTTCGAATCACGGCTCAGCCGCCGATATTCCCTCCCCCCCCTCCACTAGACCTTGAGTGGTGGTCTGGACGCTAGTCATTCGGATGAGACGATAAACCGAGGTCCCGTGTGCAGCATGCACTTAGCGCACGTAAAAGAATCCACGGCAACAAAAGGGTTGTTCCTGGCAAAATTCTGTAAAGAAAAAATCACTTCTCGATAGGAAAAACAAATAAAATTGCACGCAGGAAAAAATACAAAAAAACTGGGTGGCACTGTAGTGTAGCGACGCGCTGTCCCTGGGGAGAGCAGCCCGAATTTCACACAGAGAAATCTGTTGTGATAAAAAAACCCCAAAAAACAAACAAATACAATATAACCTGCCTGGTCTTCCCAGGAATAATATCAACACCTTTCTTTTTCTTCTCTACACAGCCTTCTTACTTTTACATTCTATAATTGTTTTATTCAACAGTTTACACAATTATGTTAAAAACAACAACAACAAAAAACAAAAACAAAACAACAACAACAACAAACAAACAAAAAAACAACAACAGTAACATCAAATGATCTCCATGCAAAGAAAGATACAGTCCAATGTGCGCAAACTTACTTACTTGCTTACCTAGGCCCTTCGCTCCTTGTGGAGCATAGGCCATCAACGACGGTTCTCCACCGAACTCGACTTCATTTGGGCTGTCCTTTCTGCATCCCTCCAGCTGGATCCCAGCCTAATGTACGCAAAGGGAGGTCACAAAGATATCAAGCTTCTTTCTGCTCGCTTGCTCCCCCTTTTACCCTCATTTTCCGTCTCCCATTTTGAGCAGGAACGCCACGACATGTCTCTCAGTTACTTATGCAAATACATTCTGGCGTATGCTAGAATGATTCTGAGTGTATGCGACAGTCATTACCATACAAATCCTCTGTTCACAACATTGGCTCTTTCAAGTGATTTCTTCTCTTTCTCTTAGATTAGTTTTTATGGATAAAGATTGATGACAGCAATAATTTGTGGATTAAAAAAAAAAAAAATAATGATAATAAAAAAGCCAATGGCTGGATGTTAAATTCAAGCAGTTTTGGAGTAAAGATTCGCCAGTTGACAGACCTGACATGGGAACACTTCTAGGCTGCAGCACCGGTTCTAGCCTTTATTTATTTATTATTTATTTTTTATATACTTTTCCTGTGCAGGTCTTTGCACATCCGCAACAACAACTGTACACAAACGGCAGCTGGGGGTGGGGGTTGGGAGAGAGGGAGAGGGAGGGGAAGAAGGAACCCCTCACTTTCTGTGTTTCTTCAGGTAAAAAAAAAAAAAAAAAAAAAAAAAAAAAAAAATCCGGGTGCGCAGAGAGGGTATCTTCTTATCTCAGTCAAAGCTGTTCCGCTGCCGCCCACAAATCGTACCACCACTTTCCCCCCTCCCCCCGAACCCGTCTGCCCTAGACCCTACCCTCCGCACCCCATGAAAAACAACAACAACAAAACAACCAAACAAAAACAAACAAAACAACAACAACAACAACAAAAACAACAACAAAAAACAACAACAACAAAAAACAACAACAAAAAACAACCAAACAAACAAACAAAACAACAACAACAAACAAACCCAGAAGAAAAGAAACGGGCTGTTTGATTTCCCCCCCTTTCCGTTACTTCCATTTCTCCTTTCAACCTCGGTGTCGCACGCACACACACACCCACACACACACACACACACACACACACACACACACACACACACACACACACACAGATAGTGTACACACCGTGGAGAGAGTAAATAAAAAATAAAAATTTTAAAAAGGGGGGTGGAGGTGGTGGGGATGGAGCGGGGGGCGGGGGGGAGATCAGTTCTTTATCCCGATTCGCCCATTCCCAAGTTCGCCTACTCACTGAGTTGCTCTGTGTATGTGCGTGCACGCACGTTTGTGCATAGGTTAAAACACTCACACACACACACACACACACACACACACACACACACACACACACACACACACACACACACTTTCGTCAATAGAAACGCCCATTTACCTGAAAGGATACGATATACCGAAAAGGCTACCCTGACATTCTGTCATGCATGTCTACCAATGAGATAGGCTACTAAGATTAATCTCGTTACTTTTCAGCCGCTGTGGAACATTCGTGCACCTTTCCTTGTTGATTTTGCATTGTTGAGATCATGACTGAGTCCTGTGTTGTTTTTTTGTTTTTTTTGTTTGTTAATGTGAACCATTCATTTGTTGAGTTGTTTGGTTACCGTTTCTTCTTCTTCTTCTTCTTCTTCTAGCCCGGTTTGGTCTTTGTCTCGGTAATCATGGCATATCAAACAAAGCGTTTGCGAATTCCACAAAGTCGCTTCCATGCACGCATTTAATATCTTGAAGCCATGTCTCAAGATCGGTTCACGCAAGTGTTAGTAGAAACTGATAGTGGTATCTGTGCACATAAAAAAAATGTGTGCGTGTGTGTGTGTATCAGTGCGCGAGTGCGTGCGTGCGTGTGTATGTGTGTGTGTGTGTGTGTGTGTGTGTGTGTTTGCGTAGGTGTGCGCGCGCGCGTGTGTGAATGGGAGGAGCCGCTGTGATGACTACGATAGCGGCATGTCATAAATTTTTACGCATTATTTTAGCTTGTGGTGCATGCTGTCTATGGGGGAGCACGGATGCACTTTTCGGAGAAATATATTTCACCGTTCCCCCTCTTGCCCACTCCACACACTCACACAAAGTGATAATTTATTTATAGCTGTTTCTATCTCTGCCATGTCTGACCGTAGCTACAAGGGAAGAAACGATAAGCCGATGTTTGGTTTGCATGCAGGTTTATTTTCGTGCTTGGCTTTACACTCCGTTTCCCTCTACTCCCAGAATTCTGTTCTTCCTCTGCCGTCACTTCCTGTTGATAACGGAACGATACTCTCTGACCTGGAGACAGTCCGCCGCGGTGATTCACACACACACACACTCACACACACACACACACACACGCACGCACGCACACACAGAACCCCCAACCCCGACAGACAGACACACAGACAGTCAGACAGACTCTCTCTCTCCTCTCTCTCTCCATCACCACTCCCGCCACCATCGCCCCTCCCCTCTTCACCACCCACTCACCACATACACAGAAACAACAACAACAACAACAACAGATTGTATCAGTGGAACAAATTATCGTTTTGCAGAAGAGAGAATTTGACACATTTTACTCATTCTTTTTTCTTTTTTCATGAAGACCCCGTTTGGATGTTGCAACACACAGACGATGAGAACAGCCTCAAAATAATTCAGGGTTGTGGATCAGATT
>NC_134884.1:29918957-29928957 GCF_041734735.1 Babylonia areolata | reverse complement strand
CGGGGATGGGCGGGCTAAACACTTAAAAACCTGACATCAAAGTGAACGTAGAATTTAGCAGTTCAATATTTATTTAAAAAATTATTCATTGTGTTATTTACTTAAGCACTGTGTCCAGGACGGATATTTTTCGTCCCCTTCCAATGTGAAAAAAAGAAGAAGAAAAAAAGCCCAAGGACGGAAATTTCTATCCGTGTCATTGTAGGAATTTTCCTATCAAATCATCGAATTCACGTCATAATTGGATAGACTGTTCATATTCCTTTCAGGAAAGTAGATGTTATGTCTTTTTTCTTTTAATAGTTTGCTTGTTATATATATTTTTTTAAAGCCCATATCCAAAACACCCCATGGCAAAAAAGTTGCCACTGAGCATAAAAATGGCCTGGCACTGAAAGGGTTGATTAATAGGACAGAATGTTAAAATGCATAAATTCCCAGAACTGTTCTCTCACTTTGTTGTTTTTGGTCACTGTTCAATAATATAGCGATCAGTTTCATTCGTTCGTGATATCTGAAGTTGACGAACGAAGAGGAAGAAAAGAAAAAGGAAAAGATTTTAGCCAAAAGATGAGGTTAAGTTCAGTAAAGGTTCTTTTTATTATTATTATTATTATTATTATTATTATTATTATTATCATCATCATTATTGTTTTTTTAAATATTTCTGTTTTTTTTTACTTTATTTTATTTTATTTTTTTCCCCTCAAGGCCTGACTAAGCGCGTTGGGTTACGCTGCTGGTCAGGCATCTGCTTGGCAGATGTGGTGTAGCGTATATGGATTTGACCGAACGCAGTGACGCCTCCTTGAGCTACTGATACTGATACTGATACTCAGTAAAGGTTCAAGGTCCTGTAGCCTTTTTACGGACAATCGGGACAGTGGAGTCATATCCACTGTGTCAAGGGCTCGGCATAGGAAGGCGGGACCCAGTCCTCTCCTTCGCCATATTAACCTTCACCCAGCTGACGTCAGGTACCCGTTCACACCTGGACAGAGTTGCGGAGGAGGAGAAGAGTACAGTGCCTTCCCCATGCACAGAACACCAAGCCGAAACGAGGAGGAGGATCGAACCCTTACCACTGGTGAACACTGGATCAGAGGTCCAACGCCTTCACTCACTCAGTACGGCCAGTTCCTCTCTTCTCCTCTACACAGACCCCTCGGATGTCCAGTGGGTGTCTGAATGACCCAACCTTTAGCTTCCGTCGTCAGAATTGTGGTATTCTTTGTCAACATTCACCTCTTCAGTATAAGAGCCTTCCGCTTGCAATATTTTGATGATGGTAACTGGGGTGAAACGCTGTTAACGTCGTCTCTTTCGCCGTTCGTATGGGGAGAGTTAACGGTTCTGCCAACGGCGCCACCAGGGATGAAGAAGAGGTCGGAAGACATATTTGTATTTGTATTGTATTGTATTTGTATTTCTTTTTATCACAACAGATTTCTCTGTGTGAAAATCGAGCTACTCTCCCCTGGGAGAGCACGTCGCTACACTACAGCGCCACCCATTTTTTTTGGTATTTTTTCCTGCGTGCAGTTTTATTTGTTTTTCCTATCGAAGTGGATTTTTCTACATAATTTTGCCAGGAACAACACTTTTGTTGCCGTGGGTTCTTTTACGTGCGCTAAGTGCATGCTGCACACGGGACCTCGGTTTATCGTCTCATCCGAATGACTAGCGTCCAGACCACCACTCCAGGTCTAGTGGAGGGGGATAAAATATCGGCGGCTGAGCCGTGATTCGAACCAGCACGCTCAGATTCTCTCGCTTCCTAGGCGGACGCGTTACCTCTAGGCCATCACTCCACTTATATATATGTAAATTAAAAAAAAGAAAAAAAAAAGGGAAAGAAGAAAAAGGATGGATGAGTTGGGGGAGGGGAGGGGAGGGAAGAGAGAGGGGCATGCGGGGGCTGGGGGAGGGTAAGGAAGAGGATGAACAGCAAGAGAAGGACACGAGGAGAAAGGGGGTGTGGGGGTGGGGATGGGGGGTGGGGGGTAGGCGGGGAAGAAGGAAGAAGAAGAAAAAATGAAAGAAAAGAAAAGAAAACTCTAAGTTTGCTGAAGGTAGGAAGGAGAGAAAGGAAAGGAAGACTGAAGAAGAAGAGAAAGAAGGAGGAGGAGGAGGAGGAGAAGAAAGTCAGGTGAAGGACGATGATTAAAGAAACGAGTGGGCGCAAAGGTAAGCGAGAAGGGGGAAGCTTGTGAGCATTAGGAAAATAGGGGGAAGATAACAAAAAAGAAAAAAAAAGATTAAGGTGAGAGAGAGAGACAGACAGACAGACAGACAGAGGCACACAGAGAGAGAGACAGAGGCAGAGAGAGAGAGAGACAGACAGACAGATTGACAGACAGAGGCACACAGAGAGAGAGACAGAGGCACACAGAGAGAGAGGAAGAGAGAGAGAGATCGGAGCAACATGCAAACTCCTGTACAACAACTCAGCGTGACGCTTGCTCAGGCCCGTTAAAATCATCTCATATCCAGATGCCCATCTTGTGCAGACTTTGTTTTTTTTCTGCTCCGAAGATACCCCCCCAAAAAAAAGAAAAAAGGAAAAAAAAGGGTGGGTGTGGGTTTGGAAGTGTGCCCAGAAACACAAGATGTAAACATGACGTCAGTCTTGTGTCTGTCTGCCTATTATCTGTCTATCTGTCTATCGATATATTATCCATCTATATCTGTCTTAGCTGTCTCATCCACCTTTGTCTATCTGTATGCATCTGTCTAAGTGTGTTGGTGTGTCTGTCGAACTGCCTCTGTCCGCAGGTTGTCCGTTCGCTTTTCCTCCGCCCTCTCGCCCACTCTGTACGTCTCGGTTGAGAAAACATTTACTTCGTTGTGTAAAGAATACACAGATTCACCCAAAGCAGGTTTTTTTTTGGGGGGGGAAATAACTCCTGTTACACCGCTATGACACACATTCTGGGAAAGAAAAACAAACACTCAACCACCACCAGCACTTCCCAAGTATCAATGACTGCAATCAATGCAAATGTTCCAAAAACCATTCAGTCGATCTCTCTCTCTCTCTCTCTCTCTCTCTCTCTCTCTCTCTCTCTGTGTGTGTGTGTGTGTGGAGAGAGAGAGAGAGGGAGAGAGAGAGAGAGGGACAGAGACAGAGATTGTGTGTGAATTACTAGTATGGTATTTGCACAATATTGAAAACGCTTAAGATCTGAACAGTTCGTTTCAACACCCATTAGCTCCTCCACGCGTTTGGACCGTCTCATCTTGTTGGGAATCTCCTCACCAAGCCTCTGAGAGAGAGAGAGAGACAGAGACAGAGAGAGACAGAGACAGAGAGAGACAGAGACAGACAGACAGACAGACAGAGAGACAGAGACAGAGACAGAAACACAGAGAGAGAGATGAGAGAGAGAGGCAGACAGACAGACAGAGACAGAGACACAGACAGAGAGAGAGAGAGAGATGAGAGAGACAGAGAGGGAGAGATATTCCAGATGGTTTAATCATGTGTAGGCCTTGGTCCCTTATGAAGGGGTATGTGAATATTCTTCTTTTTTTTTTTACATATAGATAAACATCTTATTGCAATGCATGTTGACGCTCAAATATTCAATTAAACAAACATTTAAGTATAACAGTGCAACGGTTCAGTATGCAGAACAAAAAAATGCTGTCACGAAGATCGAGTTTCTCTGAATTTGAAAGCTTTATACAAAAACAGATATTTTTTTCAAACACACACACACACACACACACACACACACACACACACACACACACACACACACAGAGTGCGAAATGTATATTCAGATTTAGGCCTGAGCCCATAACTGAAAGGGAAATCATTTACAAAACCCACAACCAAAATTACGATAACTCAGTATCTAGTAGTTGTAGTTGATAAGAAATTATAATCATTGTCATGAAAATTCATATTGATACCACAGAGAGAGATTGAGAGAGAGAGAGAGAGAGAGAGAGAGAGAGAGAGAGAGAGTCTTTGGCTTAAGGGGAACTCTCTAAAAATGTGGGTTAACGAAGACTTGCCAGCACATCCACGTTCCATCACAGTACGCTATCTCTCTTGTGGTTCTTCTGTTTGTCTACCGGCTGCCCTCTTGTCATTCTTTCTCTGTTTCTCCGTGCGTGCGTGCTCTCTCTCTCTCCCTCTCTCTCTCCCTCTCTCTGTCTCTCTCTCTGTGTGTGTGTGTGTGTGTGTGTGTGTGTGTGTGTGTGTGTGTGTTTACGAAGTCGTGATTTTAAAAATAAAAGTCTTTACATTTTGTGTGCCTGCCCGTATAATGTTTGAATACGTGCCTGCGTACATACGTGCGTACGTGCGCACGTGTGTGTGTGTGTGTGTGTGTGTGTGTGTGTGGTGTGTTGGGGGGCGGGTTCTCGTTTCCGGCTGCTTTTCATGCATGATTATCATACTATGGTCTTTTGATAATTATACTATGGTCTTTTGATAATTATACTACGGTCTTTTAAGTCTTTACTTAAACTCGCTTTTAAAACCCAGAACATATTATGCCCGGACCTTTTACGTGTATACATCATTTGGGGATGAGTGGATGAAGACACATCAAAGAGGACACAGCAAGGGTTTCGCATCATGAGAACAAGTCCATTTGTTCACCCCCACCCCCCAACCCCGCCCCCGCCATGGTCGCCCATGCTGATCGAGGCGTGACAGCAGTGTGTGCGTAACGTGACATGAAGTCACCCATATACCATTCTTAAGTTTTGTTTTGGTTGGTATTAACTCCAATTGAACATTCATTTCAACTTCCATGCTTCAGGTACATGGAAAAACGTTAGACTTTTTCTATCAACAGAGTGTTTTCTAATCACGTATTGTGTTTTAAGTATCCAGTAATAAACGAAAAATAATGCGATATCATCACTACCGATGTCATTTTTTGCACAAGTGTTTTGTAGTCTTTCAGTGTCTGATGTTTCTTCCAACCTACTTGAAACGAGGTATGGTGATGGACTTGTGTCATTCTTTGCTTGTGAAAGTTAGAAATGGAGTTGAGTTTTATTGTCAAACGTTGAACCCACAGATAAAAGTATTAAAGGTATGCCAGTCTTTCATCAGGAAACTAAATTTGGACAGACGATCCAGTTTAAAACTGGACAGACGTTGTCCTTAACAGTATAACATTGAGTGGACGGTTTACCAAACTTTAAAAAAATCAGACAGAAGTAAGGTCAAACGGTCAAAAATGGGACTTAAAAAAAGAAAGAAAAAAAAGGGGGCCAGCCTTTATAATATGTTCCATCGAGCCTTAACAAATGAAGACATGTAAGCCATTTTACGGGAAAATGATTTAAATATTGAAATGCAGTCGTTCATGAAGAGTCCAGGAATAGCCTGCAGTCAGTTGTAAGAACCACACATATTTTCACATTTATACGCCGTGTTTGTGTAGTGCAACAAAGACGATTTGACTCGCATACATTTTGACAGGACTTGCAAGATATCTCAGTCCGGCTTAGCACCATCGCACGAAGCACAGTGTTGTGCCTCAAAGCAGCCTGTAGACACGGAATGAGAGAGACCAAGAGTATGATTAATCTATCACCCGTTTTGCAATCGGTTCTAATTGCCAGTGCACGGCAAGGAAAGCCCAGTACAGCTCGGAGACCAGGGTTGCTTGAAGCGGGGGGCGTCAGTTTACGAGCGGAGCATGCGCAAAGTTGACTAACTGCCTGCTGGAAGTGTTATCACCGGTTACTGGCCCTGATCCAGCTGTGAGCGTCTCCTCGCTGCTTCCTTTGCTCTTCGCGTCATTGGCTCCCAGAAAGACAGAACCCGCTTTTCGAAATCTGCGGGTTTCCCAATTCTCTTCAGTCGTACATAGTTCTCTTTCGACAGTAGGGTGTTTGTCAGAAATTGTTGTATTCTTTTACTTTAAAAGATTTTTGTTCTGAATTTCTGACTTCTTTAGAACCAGCGAGTGTTCAGAAACTAACACAGTACTTGGCGCTGTCTGTTGTTTTTGTTCTTATCTCAGTGTTAGTTCTGCGAGAGATGTTTTGAAAACCGATAAGTTGATTCTGTGAAGTGTGTAGTGTTGACGAAGGCTCACAGACGAAGCGTCAGTTTGTGTGGTCTGAATGATTTCGACGTTGCTGGGACTGATACACTTTAGTGAATTACTTCAGTTGCCGCATTGCCTGTAACATCGGGAAGTTCGAGGTTCGCTATTTTTATCCATGTGTGTTTTTTGACACGAGGCAGAATGCTGATGGCTGCGCTAGGTAAGTGTGTATGTGGTTATTTTCGTATTGTTTCTTGTCTTTTGCTCCTGTAAACGTATGGGCTGTTGTCTCACTACAGTGTGTATGTGGTGATATTTTCCGTGAATTCACGATTGATTATGACAAGGCACAAGACGTGTACTCACTGAAAGTGACTTAAAATGAAAGAAAGAATCACGATGCTTAAATAATATCAGTTTTGTTTACTTTTTTTGGTTGTTTACTGGTTAGTACTCGCTATTCTGGTTTACTAAGTTTGTAATAAGTAGAAGATGGAATGCGTTTCAATAACCTGTGAATTTTAGTTCGTGTTCACTTGTGCTTGCATATGTTTCTGTATGTGTTGTGTCACTTATCGACTTGCGTCCGTCTTCGTTATCACAAACAAACGGTTTAATTTTAGAGATTTGCAGCACGACACACGCGGAATCATGCTCTCTCTCTCTCTCTCTCTCTCTCGACGTTTGCAGTGGCAGAATGGTGATGATGATGATGTTGATGATGACGACACGACAATATTGATACCAACGATGACGACCTACAAAGACGGCGGTGATGACGATAAAGATGTTTATGTTGATAATGACGACGACGACCGGACGACAACACTTGACAGTCCTGCGTACGTGCCAACACTCACTCTTTGGTGTCAAGGCAATCGCTGGGTAAATTGATAAGCCGTAAACGCAGGAAAGGGGTAGAGTGTAAATGACATTCGGTCTGATATGTACACCTGTGGTGTGAGATGTTAGTCGTGTGTGTGTGTGTGTGTGTGTGTGTGTGTGTGGACATAGGAAAATCTTTTAGTAGAACAAAATATTTCAGGACAAAACACCTTTTTCTTCCTGTAATTTAGAAACAGTAGCCAATGATGCTGACAATGGTCTTACGCTCTGTGATCAGAAACAGGATCTCTTTACGGGATAAACTTTTACTTATTAACAGACCGTCACGTTTTGTTGTTTCTGTGTTAGGATGATGTTATCATTGTGGTTTTACTGTTGTTATTGTCATAAGTGAAGCTAGCGAACGAGGCGAAAAGGGAGAGGGGCGGGGTTGGGGGTGGGGGGGTAGGGGGATCTATGTCTCTTACTCTTCACCATAGTGGAATGTTTTACCCCTTTTTTATATATATATATTTATTTCACAGATTGCGTTGCTCTTAGTGCTGCAGTCTTGGGGGGCTAGTTGGCCTTTGGGAACCATCCTAACGTCGACTGTCCTAAAAACCCTCTTGGCCGAGAGAGTGGGGATGTATGTAACTGGGGCAAGACACTCTCTACTGTTATCAAATTCTAGCCCAGATAGTCAGGACAGCAGTTGCCTCCTCTGTTGTTCTGGTGGTCATAGTCGGACACGACTGACTAACATACACTTCATACATCCTTTCATTTGTTCATTCATACTTTCTTTATATTTCTTTCTTTCTTCTATTTCTCCCATTCCCTTTCTTTCTTTCTTTCTATCCGCTTTCTCTCCCACTTTCATTGTTTTTATCTCCCAGTCTCCAACCACTTGTTTTCCTTTCTGTTGTTCCCTTTTTTTGCCGTGGGTTCTTTTACGTGCGCTAAATGCATGCTGCACACGGGAGCTCAGTTTATCGTCTCATCCGAATGACTAGCGTCCAGACCACCACTCAAGGTCTAGTGGAGGGGGAGAAAATATCGGCGGCTGAGCCGTGATTCGAACCAGCGCGCTCAGATTCTCTCGCTTCCTAGGCGGATGCGTTACCTCTAGGCCATCACTCAACCTCTGTGTTCCCCGTCTTTCTGTTTATCACATATTTCATCAGTTGGTCATGACTGACCAATGGTGAAGACACCTTGGCTGTTTAACATTTACAGTAGTTCACGATTTATGATCATACTCTTCCACGTAATTTTATCATCCCTTCCCCCCCCCCCCATCTTTCCTTCCCCCCTCCCCCCCTCTCTCTCTCTCAATCTCTGTCTGTCTGTCTTTTTTGTCTCTCTCTTTCTCATTCTCTGTCTCTAAGGAGTCTGTTTAAGTTCAGCTGTCCAGGTGTGTTCACAAAGCAGTGAAAGTGCGGCTGCAAGCTACAAGAAGTGTAAACAATTCCTCGTTGTGCGCATCATATGTCATCACTTACGTTATGCCAGAGGCATGGCGTTGAAATATTTATGAGTCTCTGTCTGTGTGTGTGTGTTTGTGTCTCTGCCCGCCTGTCTGTTTGTTTGTCTGTCTGTATCATCTCTCTCTCTCTCTCTCTCTCTCTCTCTTCCTTTCATCTGCTTGAAATTACTCAACGCATTGTTGCAGTTTTGTTGTCTTGAGGTTGTCCGACAAGTCAAAGAGATGGACACCAATCTTCTTCTTCTTCTTCTGCGTTCGCTCGTATGCACACGAGTGGGCTTTTACGTGTATGACCGTTTTTACCCCGCCATGTAGGCAGCCATACTCCGTTTTCGGGGGTGTGCATGCTGGGTATGTTCTTGTTTCCATAACCCACCGAACGCTGACATGGATTACAGGATCTTTAACGTGCGTATTTGATCTTCTGCTTGCATATACGCACGAAGGGGGTTCAGGCACTAGCAGGTCTGCACATATGTTGACCTGGGAGATCGTAAAAATCTCCACCCTTTACCCACCAGGCGCCGTCACCGTGATTCGAACCCGGGACCCTCAGATTGACAGTCCAACGCTTTAACCACTCGGCTATTGCGCCCGTCTGGACACCAATCGATTAATGATGGCTGAGAGGAGGGAGGTAAGGTATTAGAAGAATTAATTTCACGACGGCGCTTTAATGATCCAGCTAAAGGTTTTAAAACGCTTGCACTTGCGTGATCCCCACACCGTAAAGGCACAGTCTTAAGTGATACGGATACGGATAAGTTTATTCAATAAAGGCCATAGCCCCTCATGAAGGGGGTACAGTGAGCCAACATTCAAAATCAAAATCTTTCCAATGACGAAAGTAAATGATAAAGTGCAAACAATAATCCACAAATTGGGTAAGGCACAACTAATGATAATTAGGTACATAATACACTGCGAAATTTAAAAGCCTTATATATATACATATATATATATATATATATATATATATGTATATGTGTGTGTGTGTGTGTGTGTGTGTGTGTGTGTGTGTGAATAGCAAACACACGGTCTTACAAGAGCTGTTGTGAGGGAGAGGGATGATGGGGGTGAGGAAGGGAGGGAAGAGAGAACTCTAGAAATGAAAAAAAAAATTGTACATGGGCCTTGGCCACAATACATAGAGGTGGGTCAGAAACGAAATGGATGAGGAAGGTGTTCTTTACGACAGGACAGGGGTGGAGTGATGGCCTAGAGGTAACGCGTCCGCCTAGGAAGCGAGAGAATCTGTGCGAAATTTTCTCCCCCTCCACTTGACCTTGAGTGGTGGTTTGGACGCTAGTCATTCGGATGAGACGATAAACCGAGGTCCCGTGTGCAGCATGCACTTAGCGCACGTAAAAGAACCCACGGCAACAAAAGGGTTGTTCCTGGCAAAATTCTGTAGAAAAATCCACTTCAATAGGAAAAACAAATAAAACTGCACACAGGAAAAAATACAAAAAAAAAAGGGTGGCGCTCTAGTATGGCGACGCGCTCTCCCTGGGGAGAGCAGCCAGAATTTCACACAGAGAAATCTGTTGTGATAAAAAGAAATGCAAATACAAATACAAAAAAAATCGTCAGCTTGTAAAGAAAGATTCAAGCTCCTGGGAAGGGAGAGAGAGAGGGAGTGGGGAAGTGGGGGAGGGGGGGA
>NC_134884.1:29908957-29913957 GCF_041734735.1 Babylonia areolata | reverse complement strand
GATGCGTGCAGTATGCCATGCCGCTGGCGCGTGATGCTCTGGATGCTGTTGAAACGTTCTCTGACCTTCTTCTAGTGTCTCAGAGAAGCAGCAGAGGTGTTGGAATGCTCCAACAGGTTGCAGAAGCTTAGTACGTGGAAGGGGCGTGGCCTACGTTACATGCCTCGGAGTTGACGATCCGCTCCGGACTTGTCTGCACAGGCGGTTGTTTCTCCGCTGTGTTATCACGGAAGAGTGGAACGCACGTGATGATATGATGATCACCCTGCCATGTCTGTCCTTCCTCTGCTCAAGGTGACAGGTGCTTGTTATGTTCACTGACTCCAGTTCACTACAGTCAACAGTCACTGTGACTCATCAACTGGCGTCACCGGCTTCGTCATGCCGGTTTGGAATGACGTTGGGTTTTGCTAGTGGTCGTTAGTCACACCGTGCTGTGTTGGCTCTTTGCCTGGAACCCAGGTCTGATTCATACATGTAATGCTGCTTGCTGACTGGGAGAAGAAGAATGAGAAGAAGAATGCCTCTTGTTAAGAGATAAAGCTTTGAACAAAAGGAAGAGAGGGGCTGGAAGAGAAGGAAGAAGGAGGAAGAGGAGAAGAAGGAAGAGGGTGTGAAGAAGAAGAAGAAACAAAACAAAAAACAATACAAAACACAACAGAAGATGATGCCTATGATTTACAAGCGAAATGAGCGACCTTGGAAGAAGAAGAAGAAGACGAAGATAACGATGACGTATGAAGGAGAATATGAGGAATAAGACGGTGAAGCCGGTGACTCACAAAGTGAGCAAGCTAAGAAGAGAACACCTAAGTTCCAAAGCAAAACACGCAGGTGTTGCATGGTGATGATGAACCACCCTCGTCACCAGCAATCAGAGAGACAGGAAGTCGGTGACGTGACTCCATGGAACCTCAGTGGGTGAAGACAGAGCTCAATCATGCCGCGATCGTCACAGCCCGGGAAAACGTAGGTGTACATCTCGTGTGTCCGACGGTTGAGGTGCTAGCTGTTGGTTTCCACCTTATTTCGCGGTTATACAGTTGTATGTTAACAAATAAAACATAATCTTTCACAATTTTATTATTATATTTATTTATTTATTTATTTTAAACAGAATAGGGTCTCCTTTTGACCTACTCAGAATCGAAAGTTTCAACTCATTCCTTATGGGGTTATATAGCCTACAAGTAAGCTGAAATTGTCGATTATGAATGAAGGAAACTTATGAATATATTTGATGCTATGTATATATAATATTGTCACAACCCGTAAGGGGTTGCCCATGAACCCCCGCCCCTTCCCAGACTAGCTAACGTCCCGACAACACAAACACGGAGACAGAAAAGTTCAGCTCGTTTTACTGTGGTCATGCAAACATACATAAATAAATGAATGCCACAAACCCAAGCATTACTCACACACAAAAAAATAACCTGTCTAACTACAGCACAATACAATTTGCAGTCAACTGCAGCACCAGTTCTGCTCAAACACGCTGCCAGAGTTCAGACATATGCTGACAGCCAAAGACGGACCACGCTAGTAGTTTGCTGGCTGAAGCTGGTCGGGCAAGAGGGACAGTGGGAAAGTGGGAACGGGAACGGGAGTGAGGGAGTTTCGGGGTGACACGTTAGAAGGGGGACGAGGACCATTCCAGACTTGTGTCCTGGAGACCCATCGAAGGCGGTGGCACGGAAGGGAGGGAAACACAGGAAAACCTGTCACCAGGTAAATGGGCACACCGCTGCCCAGGGTGAAACACAGACCCTCCCCCCCCCCCCCCCACACAGAAAGAATGGGGTGACAACGAACACACCCCACTACTTCTGTTAGACGACACCCAACAGCTCCCTCGCTGGAACGGTGATCCGTCTCTTGACAGAGCTTGGCATCAAAAGCCCAGGGAAATCTTTCTCTCCCCACCAGATGACTTTTGAACTCGCTCAGAGTTCATGAAACGTTCAAGGGAAGGGACATGACAAACACATATCCTCAGATATGCACTTGTAAAAGCATGAAGGAGAGAGAGGGAGGTGAAGGAGAGGGATGGAAAGGGGGGGGGAAGAAGGGAGAGAGAGAGAGGAGGGGGGAGAGAGAAAAGGGGAGAAAGGATGGAAAAGAGAGTTGCACATGAGCACATGCATAGCAACCGTCACGAGCCGTGACAATATAGAGAATCAGAAAATCTTTACTAACGAATATAACAAATTTTGTCATAGCACTTTCTGCCTACAAGCCCCACCCCCTCCCCCGCCCCCTCCACACCCCCTATCTCCGCCCACTCCCTTTCCCCTTTCTCTTTCTTTTACCGCCTATTGTTCCAGTCCAGCTGCATCGACGTCACTTGAACTGTACCGCTGCTTTCGCGTCATCTCTCGTGACAACGTCATCACACATTTCGTCATCACATCTCTTTCGTCATGTCATGGTGTCGCCTCTTGCATAGACAGACAAAAACAATAGCAATACGAAGAAACCAACGAAAAGGAGCGGAGGGGGAGAGCAAGACAGATCCTTCCATACACATCGGGTGTCCCCCAAAAAGTGAACCGCATTTTGAAAAGTATTTTTTCAGTAATAGAGAAACCGAATTCATTGACAATTTTCACACGGTAACCTTAGGGTATCATCAACAAGTCTGCAAAATATCTAAAAGTTCGGACGCAAATTAAGCGAGTATTGTCAAATTCAAAACAGCATGTCAAAAAATCCAACATCAGAGGAAAACTCACTTATTCAGTTTATGCTCAATGTGGCCTCCATCTTCCTATCACTGCGGCTGCCTTCACCTCTACACTCCATCTCGCTCACTACGATCGGCTTCGGATCCACTCTGTTTACGTATACCCAGATTCAAACACTCGACTGTTGGCCGCCGTTCTTTCTCTGTCTCTGGACCTTGCACTTGGAATGAACTTCGTCTTTCGCTTCGTCAAGTCTCCACACTCAGCTCTTTCAAGTCTGGCCTTAAAATCCACCTCTTCCCAAAATAGCCTCCCTTGCCTGCCTCTTCCTTGTCTTTAGTTTCTACAGTTTTAGAGTTATGCATGCGTGTGAATGACTGGTGCGAAAGCACTTTGATTTGTCTCTGCACAAGATTCAGCGCTATATAAATACCATTATTATTATTATTATTATTAAACGACGAAGCCGTCACTGTTGTCAACAACGTGGGAATCGACACAGCACGAGATGTTCGGCTGTCGGCTGTTGGCCAGTTCCACGAAGTTTGGCACCATCATCATCAATGTGGCCAATGGTACTGACGAAAAACAAGAACACTGACACACACAGACACACATACACACAGATACACACACACGGGCGAGTGCGTACACACACACACACAAACACACACACACACACACACCTGTAATTGGTATTGCCTACTCCGCCTACCTCAACTAGTCTGCATTGTGTTTTTAGATCGAAGTTGATTTTTTCGTACCTATACGTAACGCATAATATTGAATAGAATAAAGAAAAGATACGCTAGTATTATAGTTGTCCATATGCGTGTCTGTTATTCAGAAAGGAATCCTTTTTGGAAGGGTGAAAGTTTATATCGCGGGTATAACGAAGTTCCTTTTTCTTTCTTTCTTTTTCTTTTTCTTCAGTGCCAGAAAGAACTCGACAGACTTCGTAGTCAGCAATGAATGTAAACATCATCTTTTTGTTTGTGCTTTGGTTGCTGCTCCAGTACATCCATCAAAGAAACGGCTTGCTGTGTCCCTCAGTGATTGTTGTATTTATTTTCTGATTTGTGTGTTTTGATGACGGAGAATGCGTTTAATAATAAACCAGAAGAAGCAGGAAGAGAACAGTATGCACATTGTATCCACTGTGTGCTGGAACCTGTCTTGGAAGCCTCAAGGAGGAAGGGGGCGTCGGTGGGGGGGTGGGGTGGGGGGTGGTGGTGGGAGGACAGAAGGAATATTTTTAGCCATCATCTGAAGTACAGAGGTGAGCAATTTTTAGCCATCATCTGAAGTAGAGAGGTGAACAATTTTTAAGCCATCATTTGAAGTAGAGAGGAAACAATTCTTAGCCGTCATCTGAAATACAGAGGAAACAATTTTTAGCCATCATCTGAAGTAGAGAGGAATCACTTCTTAGCCATCATCTGAAATACAGAGGAAACAATTCTTAGCCATCATCTGAAGTAGAGAGGAAACAATTCTTAGCCGTCATCTGAAGTAGATAGGTGAACAATTCTTAACCATCATCCGAAATACAGAGGAAACAATTCTTAGCCATCATCTGAAGTAGAGAGGAAACAATTCTTAGCCATCATCTGAAGTAGAGAGGAAACAATTCTTAGCCGTCATCTGAAGTAGATAGGTGAACAATTCTTAACCATCATCCGAAATACAGAGGAAACAATTCTTAGCCATCATCCGAAGCACGTTGATAACCTGTTTCGCCCACCTCCCTCCCCCTGTTTTCATTTCATTAGCCCCCCCCCCCCCCCCCCCCACTCTCCTCTCCCCCCTTGAGCTCTGCCTGCCTCGGTCCTCGGTTCGCATTCTTGTCCTCATGCCAGCGTGGCACCGTGAGGTGTTTGAGAGGGGGACGGGGGGGGGGGGGGGGGGGGGGGTGTTTGGTGGGGTTGGAGTGGGGGTTAACGGTTTACCCGCTTGTCTTGTGCACCCGCTTTGGCCGTCAGCCTGGGTAGGAAAGGAAACCCGAGATGTATCGGTCGGAACTGCTGGTGTACTTGTTGTTTTGGGGGGGAGCTTTTGAACAGCGCGTGCGTGCGTGACTCCTCAGTGTTTGGTACGAATATAATTATATTGTTGACTGCGTTGTGGGTGGGAGGACGTGGATGGGAGGTTAGGGTGCGGGAAAAGAGAAGGATGGATGGGGTTGGGGGGAGGGAGGGGGGTGCGGGAAAGAGAAGGATGGATTGGGGGAGGGGGGAGGGGGGTGCGGGAAAGAGAAGGATGGATGGGGGGAGGGGGTAGGGGGGTGCGGGAAAGAGAAGGATGGATGGGGGG
>NC_134884.1:29848957-29893957 GCF_041734735.1 Babylonia areolata | reverse complement strand
CTGCCACCATTCCAAAAACTGTTCTTTGAGGTCCAGTCTGCTCTTGATGCTGTTCCTTCTTTTCTCCCATCCTCTCTTCATTCTTCTTCTCTGACTCAGCATGCACGTACCCCCCGAACACGAATTCAGATGAGACGATAAACCGAGGTCCCGTGTGCAGCATGCACTTAGCGCACGTAAAAGAACCCACGGCAACAAAAGGGTTGTTCCTTGCAAAATTCTGTAGAAAAGTCCACTTCGATAGGAAAAAACAAATAAAACTGCACTCAGGAAAAAAAACAAAACAAAAAAAAAACACAAAAAGATGGGTGGCTCTGTAGTGTAGCGACGCGCTCTCTCTGGGGAGAACAGCCCGAATTTCACACAGAGAAATCCGTTGTGATAAAAAAAAAAAAAAAGGAAAAGAAATACAAATGCAAATAGTTAGCCTACTGACAAATAGTCCATGGCAACATATCTGTAGAGGAAATCGCACTCTCATTGGTACCCCCCCCACACACACACACACTGATTATCATCTATACATGCACTCATGGCCAGACTGATGCCTTGGGTTACACTGCTGGTCAGGCATCTGCAGAGCAGATGTGGTGTTGCGTATATGGATTTGTCCGCGCAGCCACGGAGGCGCCTTCTTGAGAAATTTTGAAGCCGAAACCCAGTTTAGATTGATGTCCCGGCGGTACCTGGAGAAATGGAGGGGAGGGTGGGCCGGAAGGGGAGGGGTGGGGGTGGGGGGCGGGTGGGGTTGGGGGAGGAGTTACCTCACCCTGTTTTTGCACCTGCGACCAGGTACGTGCTCCTGAAACCTTACGCAATCCGACAGTTCTTGGAGGCGTGTGTGTGTGTAGTGTAGTGTAGTGTAGTGTAGTGTGTGTGTGTGTGTGTGTGTGTGTGTGTGTGTAGTGTGTGTGTGTGTGTGTGTAGTGTGTGTGTGACGATGTGTGTGTGTATATATGTGTGTGTGTGTGTGTGTCTGTGTGACGGTGTGTGTGTGTGTAGTGTAGTGTCTAGTGTAGTGTGTTTGCGTGTGCATGTGTGTGTGTGTGTGTGTGTGTGTATTATATATATATAATTATATATATATATATATATATATATATATATATATATATATATACGCGTGTGCATGTGCGTGCGTGCGAGTGTGTTGTGTGTGTGTGTGTGTGTGTGCGCGCACGTGTGCATGTATATGAATGTGTGTGTGTGTGTGTGTGTGTGTGTGTGTGTGTGTACGCGTGCGCAGGTGCGTGTGTGATTGTGTGTAGTGTGTGTATGTACACACCAGCACTGAGATCACGCCGAAGTCCCGCTTTTATTAATTATGTGCCACCAAATGAGCAGCAGGTACATCATCATCATCGACAGGTAAATATTAAAAAAATAAAAAAAAGATCAGCAAGGTAGATAGATTGAATCATCAGCAAGCTAGCTCCACAATCAGCAGGTAAAATCAGCATCTCGCTGCAAGACCTCTCCCCCCCCCCCCCGCCGGACCCCCATGCCCCCGCCCCCCACCCCCTGACACGTCAAGTTGCTGCACAACTTTCTTCTACTGCAGCTGCTGTTGCTGCTGCTGCTGTTGCTGCTGCTCCTGTTGCTGTTGGAAGCGTGCGTGGTAGTGGTGTGTGTTATATTACATACGTACAGCAGCCGGCATGAGGCTTGGCGCTTGTGCGGTGTGTGAAAACAAACTTGCTGTCGGTCTGTCGATGAACTTTGAGATGGGCTGTTTGGCAGCTTCTTCTTCTTCTTCTTCTTCCAGTCAGCATTCTCTGTTCTTCTGTGTGTGTGTGTGTGTGTGTGTGGGTGTGTGTGTGCATCTGTCTGTCTTGCTTTCACTTGGTATCATTTTCGACTACTGACGAACCAGAGAGAGAGAGGAGTATTTGTGTGTGTGGGTGTGTTGATAATTATGTGCATGCATGTTCATGTATAAGGTTCCGATCTCCATTCTCTTCTCTTCTGTCTCACACCTTTTAGCTAAACCCCCATTCCCTCTCCCCCATGCGTGGAGAATGTGCCAATGACCAAAAAACATCAGTCTCTCCCTGTCTCTCTTTCTCACCCCCGCACCCCCCCCATCCCTCTCCCCCCCCCCCCTCTCCCCGGCCGTCTAATGTTACAATCGTGGATAGACCTTTTGAACGAACACACACACACACGCACACACACACACGCACACACACACACACACACGCACACACACACACACACACACGCACACACGCACACACACACACACGCACACACACACACACACACACTTTCCCTTTCCCTTCGTGTCAGTCTCACTTTGAGACGGGGGTACCAACCGTCTGTCAGTGCTTTGGCTTCACGCGTTCTCAGCACGCGCGCGCACGTTGCGCACGCGCTTGCACTCGCCAGATGTGCAAAACGGGGGGGAAAAAAACAGAAGAAAGAAAAAAAAGAAAGAAAGAAAAACAGAAAAAAATACCCCAAACCGGGTGTACGCTCAGATCGGGTGTATGGAGCGGGGTGCATAGAGCGGGGTGTACGCAGGAGTGCGGAATAAATCAGTGAGTCAATCCTGCCCTGTCAGGTTTTCAGCACACGTCGAGAGCAGGAGGTGTGTATGACTCGCTTCCAACAGAACCGAGAGAGCTTTCCCTCTCTCTTTCACTCTCTCACACACACTCTCACTCACCTGCAGCCGAGGTTCTTACCTTTGTTGTGCCGTCGCACCTTGAGAGAAGTGCCGGCAGATCTTCGAGTTTTGGATTCGTCTTCTTCTTCTTCGTCGTCGTCGTCGTCGTCGTCGTCTTCTGTTATTTTCGTTGCGTTTGTGAAGATGACTGGTCTCTTTATTGGTTTTTGGAGGAGTCGTGTTTGTACCTTTTTTTTTCTTCTTCTTCGGAGCGTCTGCAGGAGTGCGGGACGACTTATTTAACTTGATGGGATTACTTGTAATCGAAGATTGTGTGCGGATTTCTACTTTGCCATTCTAGGTGTGTATTTGACAGATTGTTTTGTTATCATTATTTATTTATTTATTTGTAACATTATTCAACAAAATTTATGCTTGTTGTCCTGAGTGATTATGCACAAAAACAACAACATGATTTTGTTATCCGTCATATTTTCTCCTGACGTTTTTTTGGCTGCTAGATAAAATACTGGGCGAAAACAATATTACAAGAAAACAGGGGAGTTTAAAAAAAAGTTTTGAAACTAACACGCATGATCGAGTGATGGAGCGACAATGGTGAACAAAGGAAATAGACCTGGTGGTGGGTTTGATGTCTGACTGATGGTTTTTAGATACTTTTTTTTTTTTTAATACCAATTCCAGTTTTCAGAGAGCAGAGTTTGTAGTTCAGTTTGCTTCATGGACAGTGAGTTACTGAGTAACCAAGCCATGGCCGCCATTTTCACAACTTTCAGTTTCTAGCAGGCGTCACGTCAAAGCGTGCACAGAGACTCGTCCATATATGCTGCGCCACATCCTCTCCAGTCCAAAACCAAAACTGGGACCAAATGAACTAAACAACAACAACAACAACAAGAAAGGTGACAAATGGAGCAGATACCTGGCCTCCACACACAACGACCCAACGCGCTGGACAGGTGATGATGACTCGTGAGTAACCACGACAGCAACAGCAGCAGCAGCAAACAACTTCTTCTTCTTCTTCGTTCGTAGGCTGCAACTCCCACGTTCACTCGTATGCACACGAGTGGGCTTTTACGTGTATGGCCGTTTTTACCCCGCCATGTAGGCACCCATACTCCGTTTTCGGGGGTGTGCATGCAGGGTATGTTCTTGTTTCCATAACCCACCGAACGCTGACATGGATTACGGGATCTTTAACGTGCGTATTTGATCTTCTGCTTGCATATACACACGAAGGGGGTTCAGGCACTAGCAGGTCTGCACATATGTTGACCTGGGAGATCGTAAAAATCTGCACCCTTCACCCACCAGACTCCGTCACCGTGATTCGAACCCGGGACCCTCAGATTGACAGTCCAACGCTCTAACCACTCGGCTATTGCGCCCGTCAGCAGCAAACAACAATGGTGAAAACAGCTGCGGCAACAAAGCCAACAACGACCAGTGCGATACCAACAAAGGTAACGGGTACAACAAAGGCGACAGGTACGACAAAGGCAACGACGACTGGTGCGATATCAACAAAGGCAACAGCCGCCACAAAGTCAGCAACAAATGATGCGAAAACAACAAAGGTGACAGGTACAACAAAGGCAACAACGACCAGTGCGATACCAACGAAGGTAACGGCTGCTACAAAGACAGCAACAACTAGTGCGAAAACAGCAAAGGTAGCACCTATAACGCAGGCAACAACAGGTGCGAAAACAGTAAAGGTAGCACCTGCAACAAAGGCAACAGCAAGTGCGAAAACAATAAAGGTAACACCTACGAAAGCAACAGCGACGAGTGCATTACCAACAAAGGTAACGCCTACAACAAAGACAACAGGTGCGAAGAAAATAAAGGTAACGCCTCCAACAAAGGCAACAACAACAAGTGCGATACCAACAAAGGTAACGCCTCCAACAAAGGCAACAACAAGTGCGATACCAACAAAGGTAACGCCTCCAACAAAGGCAACAACAACAAGTGCGATACCAACAAAGGTAACGCCTCCAACAAAGGCAACAACAAGTGCGATACCAACAAAGGTAACGCCTCCAACAAAGGCAACAACAACAAGTGCGATACCATCAAAGATAGCGCCTTCAACAAAGGCAACAACAGGTGCGAATAAAACAAAGGTAACACCTACAACAGAGGCAACGACGACAGGTGCGAAAACAACAAAGGTAACACCTCCAACAAAGGCAACAACAGGTGCGAAAACAACAAAGGTAACACCTACAACAGAGGCAACGACGACAGGTGCGAAAACAACAAAGGTAACACCTCCAACAAAGGCATCAACATGCGCAGAATCAACAATGGTAACACTGCCTACAGAGGCAACAGCAACAACAACAAAGGTAACACCTACAACAAACACGACCGCAGGTGCTAAAACAACAAAGGTAACGCCTTCAAAAGGGGCAGCAACAGGTGCGAGATCAAAGGCAACATCTCCAACAGAGTCAACAACGACAGGTGCGAAAACAACAAAGGTGACGCCTCCAACAAAGGCAACAACAAGTGCGATACCGACGAAGGTAACACCCACAACAAAGACAACACCGGGAGTAAAAACAACAAAGGTAACACCTTCAACAGAGGCTTCAACGACAGGTGCGAAAACAACAAATGTAGCACATACAACAAAGGCAACAATAGGTGCGTTACCAACAAAGGTAACACCTACAACAAAGACGACAACGTCAAGTGCGATACCGACGAAGGTAACACCTACAAGAAGTGTAAAAACAACAAAGGTAACACCTTCAACAGAGACAACAACGACAGGTGCGAAAACAACAAATGTAACACCTACGACAAAAGCAACAACAGGTGCGAAAACAACAAAGGTATCACCTCCTACGAAGACGACAACAGGTGCGAAAAAAACGAAGGTAATACCTACACCTAAAGCAACAACGTCAAGTGCGAAAACAACAAAGGTAACACCGACAACAAAGACTGCAACAGGTGCGAAAACAAAGGTAACACCTCCAAAAGAGTCAACAACGACAGGTGCAAAAACAACAAATGTAACATCTACTACAAAGGCAACAACAGGTGCGAAAACAACAAAAGTAACACCTACAACAAGGGCAACAACAGGTGCGAAAACAACACCTACAACAAAGGCTACACCCACAACAAAGGCAGCAAGTGCGAAAACAACAAAGGTAACACCTCGAGCAAAGGCAACAACAAGTGCGGAAACAACTAATGTAACACCTACAACAAAGGCAAAAGCACGCACGGAAACAACAAAAGTAACACTGCCTACAGAGGCAACAACAACAGCAACAAGGGCGGAAACAACAAATGTAACACCTCCATCACAGACAACAACAAGAAGTGCGGAAACAACAAGTACAACACTTACAACAGAGGCAACAACCAGCTCAGAAACAACAAAATCAAGACCTACAACAGAAGCATCAACAAGAAGTGCTGAAACAACAGAAGTAACACCCCCGACAGAGGCAACAAGTGCTGAAACAACAAGTGTAACACTCACAACAGAGGAAACAACAAATGCGGAAACAACAGAAGTAACACATATAACAGAGGCAACAGATGCCGAAACAACAAGTGTGATACTTACAACAGAGGCAACAGATGCGGAAACAACAAGTGCAGCACTTACAACAGAGGTAACAGATGCCGAAACAAGTGTAGCACTTGCAACAGAGGCAACAGATGCCGAAACAACAAGTGTGATACTTACAACAGAGGCAACAGATGCGGAAACAACAATTGTAGCACTTACAACAGAGGCAACAGATGCCGAAATAAGTGTAGCACTTACAACAGATGCGGAAACAAGTGTAGCACTTACATCAGAGGCAACAGATGCGGAAACAAAAAATGTGACACTTACATCGGGGGCAACAGATGCGGAAACAACAAGTGTAACACCTGCAACAGATGCGGAAAGAAGTGTAACAGATACATCAGTCACATCAGATGCGGAAACAAGTGTAGCACCTACAACGGATGCACCAGATGCGGAAACATCAAGTGTAACATTTACCTCAGAGGCAACAGATGTGGAAACAACAAGTGTAGCACTTGCAACAGAGGCAACAGATGCGGAAACAAGTGTAGCACTTGCAACAGAGGCAACAGAGGCCGAAACAACAAGTGTGACACTTTCAACAGAGACACCAAATGCAGACAAAACAAGTGTGATAGTTACAACAGAGGCACCAGATGCAGAAACAAGTGTAACATTTACATCAGAGGCAACAGATGCGGAAACAACATGTGCTGCACTTACAAGAAATGCGGAAACATGTGTTACACTTACATCAGAGGCAACAGATGCAAAAACGGAAACAGAAAGTGTTACACTTACACCAGGGGCAACAGATGCGGAAACAACAAATGTGACACCTGCAACAGATGCGGAAAGAAGTGTAACAGTTAAATCAGAGGCAACAGATGCGGAAACAAGTGTAGCACTTACATCAGAGGCAGCAGATGCGGAAACAATTGTAACACCTACAACAGATGCACCAGATGCGGACACATCAAGTGTAATATTTACATCAGAGGCAACAGGTGCGGAAACAACTGTAACACTAACGTCAGAGGCAACAGATGTGGTAACAACAAGTGTATCACTCACATCAGAGGCAACAGATGTGGAAACAAGTGTAGCACTCAAATCAGAAGCAACAGATGTGGAAACAACAGAAGTAACACCTCCAACAGAGGCAACAGCGGCAAGTGCGGAAACAACAAGTGAAACACTTACAACAGAGGCAACAGATGCGGAAACAAATGTAGCACTTACATCAGAAGCAACAGATGCAGAAACAAGTGTAACACTTACACCAGAGGCAACAGATGCGGAAACAAGTGTAACACTTACACCAGAGGCAACAGATGCGGAAACAAGTGTAACACTTATATCAGAGGCAACAGATGCAGAAACAAGTGCAGCACTTGCAACAGAGGCAACAGATGCGGAAACAAGTGTTGCACTTACATCAAAGGCAACAGATGCAGAAACAACATGTGTAGCACTTATATCAGAGGCAACAGACGTAGAAACAAGTGTAGCACTTGCAACAGAGGCAACAGATGCGGAAACAAGTGTAACACTTACATCAGAGGCAACAGATGCAGAAACAACAAGTGTATCACTGTCATCAGAGGCTACAGATGCGGAAACAAGTGTAGCAACAGATGCGGAAACCACATCTGTGACACTTACACCAGAGGCAACAGATGCGGAAACAAGTGTAACACTTATATCAGAGGCAACAGATGCAGAAACAAGTGTAGCACTTACAACAGAGGCAACACCAAGTGCGGAAACAACGGAAGTAACACTTCCAACGGAGGCAACAGCGACAGGTGCGGAAACAACAAATGTAACACCAACAACAGAGGCAACAAGTGCGGAAACAACAAAGGTAATAATTCTTGCATCTCAGTTTAGACTTTCTGTACAGCTTGTAGTTCCAGCTGCTGTTGCCGTGTCAATGTTGCGTCGTTGAGTTGAGTGGATGGGGGAAGATGGTTCTGTTCGTGACAGCAACTTACGTATGCCTGAGTACAAGCGAGTCAGACGTTGATACGTCAAACAAGTCCGTAATCAGTTTCCAATCTTTCTCTGTCGGTCTGTTTTATGACTCGACTGCACTTTTTCAGTCTCTCCCTTCCACACATTCCCCGCCCCCTCTCACCACCACCACCACCACCACCCACCTTTCTCTTAGTCACCAGTCTCTCAGTCCCAGCAACTTTGTGTAGCTCTGTGTCTTGATCTTTCACCGTCTCTCGCAATCTTTACGCGAAGTCAACGCCATCGATAGCGATGACTGACGCAAACTTTTGGGAGACGGTGCAGGATAACCAGAGATAACGAAGTTCTGCCTGCTAGGGATTATTTTCTTCCCGAGTGCAGTGTAGTAGTGCCGCGGATGAAGACTAGTACAGTTGCAGTTTCACTCAGTCTGGCAGAGTGCCCGTTCTTTGTGTTGAGGTGAGGAGAGGAGAGGAGAGGAGAGGCAAGGTCGTTAACTTTGTCTGTGTCCGGGTGGGTTGCCTAAATCAGAGTAGTTCACCTTGTTTCATTTGCCGTTGCTCTGGTGAGAGGGGGGGTTCGAGAAAGGTCAGGGTTTTTATTGTTGGAAATGCTTATTCGTCTGTTTGTTTGTCTGTTTGTTTGTCTGTCTCGCTCTGTTTGTGTGTCAGTATGAGGGAGAGGGATGGAGAAAGGGGAAACAGACAGAAACACATGTACACACACACACACACACACACACGCACGCACGCACGCATACACGCACGCACACACACACGCACGGCACGCACGCACGCACGCACACACACACAACGCACACACACACACACACATACACACACACACACACACACACACATACATACACACGCACGCACACGCACGCAAACACACACACACACACACACACACACACAAACCAAAAAAACGCACACAACACACACATACACACGCACGCGCACGCAAACACACACACACACACACACACACACACACACACACACACACACACACACACACACACACACACACAGAGAGAAAGAGAGAGAGAGAGAGAGAGAGAGAGAGAGAATGTGACTTCAGTACCTGCTGACTCATTTTGTTCCAGATATTCGACAGGGACACTGACATCATTGGATCACAAAGTTATTTTTTCAAATGATGGTGTATAATAATAATTATAATAATGATAACAACAACATGATAATGATAATACTGATAATGATAATAACAAAACAACAACAGGAAACAGCATAATAATAATAATAATAATAATCATGATGATGATCATTATAAGAAGAACAACAACAACAACAACAACATCAAGGGTAGCAACAACAACAACAACACAACAAAGACACTAGAGCGCCGCCACATCCTAGACACACCACCAGAAGTTCCAGTTCCAAACGATAATTGACTGCATACCAACACAATAGGGCTGTCACAACCTTCCAATGACAATGAAAAAAGAAAGAAAAAAAACCCCACCTCCTCAACCCTGTTCTCTCCTTCCTTTTTGCAGAAGTACGACATGGGCACAGGGAAGAACTACGCCACGGGCGGTGGTAGTTCCTCCTACGGC
Organism: Babylonia areolata; assembly: GCF_041734735.1. Classification (NCBI taxonomy): domain Eukaryota; kingdom Metazoa; phylum Mollusca; class Gastropoda; order Neogastropoda; family Buccinidae; genus Babylonia; species Babylonia areolata. The sequence goes on along the minus strand of NC_134884.1, from coordinate 29,884,213 downwards.
TACGGCGGTTCCGGTTCCGGCTACAAACCCCCAGCCCCAGCCTTCAACCGCTCCTACAGCTACGACCCGGGCCCCAGGTACGGGGCAGGGGGCAGCAGCGCTGTAGGAGACACCATCAAGAAGTTCTCCGCCGGGTCCATGGATCCTCGCTACGGCGCCGGCACCGACTACCGCTATCCCTCTCTGGACAGGAGCACGCTGGGCAGAGACAGGTTAGGGGGTGAAAGGGGGTGGGGGTTGGGGGGTTCGGGGTGGAGGGGAGACAAGGGTAGGGTGGGGTGGGGGGGGGATGGATGGAAGGATGAATGGATGGGATGTATGGACAGATGGATGGATGGATGGATGAGTGGTGGCTTAGAGGTAAGACAGACACGTACCCACACAAGCACACACACACCATGCTTGAGCATGCTGTGCAGAGGCAGGGCGAGGTTGGGGTGGGAGGGTATGAATGGATGAAAGGATGAATGCATGGATGGATGGATAGATGAATGGATGAAAAGATGAATGGATGGATGGATGGATGCGCTACGGCTCCAACACCGACTACCGCTGTCCCTCTCTGGACAGGAGCACGGTGGGTGGGCAGAGGCAGGTCAGGAGGTGTGATAGGGGAGGAAATGGATGAATGGATGGATGGATGGGTCGATGGATGAGTGGATGGATGGATGAGTGAGTGGTGTCCTGGTTGTAAGACAGACACACGGACACCCACACACCTGCACCCACGCTGGAGACAGGTCAGGGGGAAGGGGGGGGGGGGGGGTGATGGAGACGGGAGGAAATGAGTAAGTGGATGGACGGATGGACAAATGAATGGATGAATTAGTGGTGGTTTACGTACGCATACAAACACACCCACCCACACACACATATATATATGTGTGTATGTATGTATGTATATACACACACGCATGCACGCACACCACACACACACACACACACACACACACACACACACACACACACACACACACACACACACACGCATACATGCACACACTTTTTATGTTTGTCTCATACCTTCTTTTTATGCTTGTCCCATACCTTCTTTTTATGCTTGTCTCATACCTTCTCTTATGCATGTCCCCCAACCCCAAACCATTCTGATCTGGGGGGTTTTATGCTTGACTCACAACAACATTTGAAAAACAACATTCTGCTCTGGTTTTTTATGCTTGTCTCACATTTTACAAAAAAAAAACCAACAACAAAAAAAAAACAAACAAAAAACAACCACCACCCATTCTGGTCTGTTTGTTATGCTTGTGTTATACCGTCTTTTTATGCTTGTCTCACAAAAACATTTAAAAAAACCAAAAAAACAAAGAAACAAAAAATAAAACAACCCACTGTGCTCTGTTTTTTATGCTCGTCTAATACCGTCATTTAATGCTTGTCTCACAACAACATCTGTTGTTTTTCTTCGTTTTTTTTTTTCATGCTTGTCTCACCACATGTCCACGGCAGGTACTCGTCCCTGGACAGGTACTCCAACAGGAGCGGCTACACTTCAGACTACGGCGGCGGCGGCGGCGGCACCCCGTACGGTTCCTGGGACCGCTCCTCCACCAGGTCCAACCGATCCTACGGGGCGGGGAGCCGAGAGGCGTCGCCCGTCAGCTCCAGGTCCTCGCGCTACGACTACAGCAGCTCCGCCTCCCCCTACTCCACCTACTCCTCCTACAAGAGCGGCTCGGACGCCTCCCCAGTGCCCAAGAGACCTTACGAGCGCCAGTCCTCCAGGGGACACGAGGACTACTCCGGGGGTCGGAGAGCGTCCTTGGACTCTTCCAGGTACTCGGGAAGTCTGCGCCCGCCTCCCCCGCCAACGACGACCACTACCCCGTCCCCCCGACAGACGTCGTCTTTGTCGGGCAGGCGGCGGGAGTCGGTGTCGGACGAGTCGGACGACAGCGCCCCGGAGGCGGAGAAGCGGGACGCGGTCAGGTACCTCATCTGCCGGGGCACGTCCCCGCCGCCGGACCCTGAGGCTCCCAAGCGGGAGAACAAGGCCAAGGAGAGGATCAGCGTGTCGCGCACCAAGCGCATCAAGGTTCCGGACAAACCGCCGGAGAAGCGGTCCCGCCGACAAACGGTGATCGAGAAGAAGCCCTCGCTGACGGACTGCGCCACGCAGGTCAACCTGGACCAGCCCCACAGCAGAAGGCGACCCTCCTCCACCAGTTTTGGAGGAGGAGGGGGGAGGGATAGTAGGGGCGAGGGAGGAGGAGGGGGGGACCGGAACTCCACGGCCCCCCAGCCCAGTGACACGTACTACAAGTACCGCGACAAGTACGGCGTGACCCCCCAGCCCGCCAGCCCCGCCATGTCCCGCAACAGCTCCCGCTCCACCCTCAAGGACGCCGACAGGCGCAGCTACAAAGAAGACGCCGCCCCCTCCCCGCCCGCCGAGCGCTCGTGGCGCCAGTCCGTGTACGGGGAACCGCCACCACCGCCTCCCACCTCCTCCTCTCGCACCTCCTCTCGACGGAGCGGCGGTCCGGCCGACGACGAGGTCAGCCTGAGCAGCAGCAAGCAGCAGGAGGAGGATGACGACCACAGCAGCAGCAGACACGGACGTCGGCGCCGCGACCCCCGCACGAGCACCCCGAGCACCGTCACCCCGCCGCAGAGGGAGGACTACGGCAGCGCCGCCGAGGAGCGGAGGTCCCGGAGGTCCAGCAAGGCCCCGCCGTCCCGGTCCTCCTCCAGGGAGGACGTGCTGGAGGACCGCCCCGCCAGGAGGAAGCGCCACTCCAGTAAGGAGGTCCTGGACGACGACGTCAAGCTGACGCCCGAGAACATCTCCCTCAGGGACTCCATAGACAAGGTATGGGTGTATGTAGTGTGTGTGTGTGCGGAGAAGGGCGGGGAGAGGGTGCGGGGGGTGATGGGCTTGACTCTTTGGACTCGTTGTTTGGTGAGCTAGGTGTTCTGGTTCGCTCGGGGACTCCATGGAGAAGGTATGGTGTGTGTGTGTGTGTGTGTGTGTGTGTGTTGGTGGGTGGGAGCAGCGGTGGGGGCAGCGGTGGGGGCGGGGTAATGGTCATGACTCGTTGGGCTTGTGTTTGTGAGCTGGGTGTTCTGGTTCGCTCAGGGACTCCATTGATAAGGTTGGGTGTGGAGATGGTCAAGCCTGTTTTGGCCTTGTGTTTGTGTGTGGTGTTCTGGACTCCATAGAGAAGGTATTGGGAGATGGAGAGGGAGGGGGTGGGAGTTTTCAAGCCTTTTTTGCCTTGTGTTTGTGTGTGTGGTGTTCTTGACTTCATAGTCAAGTTATGGTGGGGTATTGTCAGACCTGTTGTGAACTCCATAGTCAAGTTATGGTGCGGTATTGTCAAACCTCTTCTGGACTCCATGCAGAAGGTATGGTAGGGGCGGGGAGGGGGGTTCGGGTGGTGATGATCCGGCCTGTTTTCACCTTGTGTTTGTGGTATTGGGTGTTCCGGTTCGTTCAGGAACTGCATAGGGAAGGTATGATGGGCGATGGCCAAGCCTGTTTGGGGCCATGTGTTTGTGGTTTTGAGTGCTCTCTTTCGCCCAGGGACTCCGTACAGAAGGCATGGTGTGGTGATGGTCAGGCAGGTCTTCGCCTTAAATTTGTGTGTGTTGTATTGTGGGTCTTTATTTTCCTTTCTTTTATGTAATCTTGTTGACTTCACCCTTTCTTCCTCTTTCTTTTATATTTGTTTCGTAGTTTCTCCACGATTCTGCTTTTCGGAAGTTCTTTAACTCACTCAGTACGGCCAGTCCTCTCTTCTCCGCTACACAGACCCCTGGTATATCCAGTGGGTGTCTGAATGACCCAACCTTTAGCTTCCGTCGTCAGAATTGTGGTATTCTTTGTCAACATTCACCTCTTCAGTATAAGAGCCTTTCGCTTGCAATATTTTGATGATGGTAATTGGGGTGAAACGCTGTTAACGTCGTCTCTTTCACCGTTCGTATGGAGAGAGTTAAGGGGCTTCATCCATTTTGTTTTGTTTTTATTTTGTAATTCTCCCCCTTTCTTTTATACTTGTTTCTCGGTAGTTTCATGGTTCTTCTTTTTCGAAAGTTCTTGCGAGTCGGGTTGGCTTCCAGATATATATATATATTCTATGTATAACCCAATGCGTAAGTGGTGCTCGAATTTCGAGTGTTTGTCAACCAGTGCCACATCAGTGTTTGTGGCAAAAACTGGCGAGTTCTCCATATATAGAAACCTTCAATGTGCTCTCCTGACTATTCAAACCCTGTTTTTATTTTATTGAAAAAGGTGTTTTTAAAGATTGTTTGTGTCTTTGATTTTGCCTTTCTATACTCAGTGCTCTACCCCTCCTTTTTGTCAAAATGGTACATTTCTTGAGTTTTGAAATATTACTTTGATTTCCTTTTATTTCTGACATATTGCCCAAATGACGAGAGAGAGAGAGAGAGAGAGAGAGAGAGAGTGTGTGTGTGTGAGTAGAGGAGGATCTGTATGTGCGTGTGTGTCAGTGTGCAAGCGTGTGTAGAAGAATACACATGTGTGCGTTCATTTGAAGGAACAAGTTGACCGCGCATCCACGGATCAGGCTTGTGATCAGGCAAAAGAAGAAGAAATAAATTAAATGAAGGAATTATGTGGCGTCTAGATGATGGGTGGGAGAGAGGGGGAGAAGATGAAGTGCATGTGCATACGCACGCTTTCAGTCAGTGTAAGCATGCGTGTGAACGAATAAACCAACCATGCACACTTTAGGCAAACTGAGGAAACAAAGTTTTTGATTGAAATGAAATAGTATAATGAAATTATTAAAGGAAGGAGCGGACGAAAAGGAATGAAAAGAACATAGTAGCATCCATGAATGAATGAATGAATGATCTCGACAGCCGTTTTGAGTTGCAAACTACTTTTCGCTCACACATGATTTTTAACACAGTCGTGGAAGACACGAAAAAAATGTTCCGCCCTTATCTTTTTCAGATGGGGGGAGTACAAAACCATCATCAAGGATATAAGGTACAATCATCACTGCACAGAGAAAAAAAAACCCACCGCTTTTTAAATGGTGGTTTAATTTTTGTGGCTTCAGTTTTCAGTTGATTTAAAAGCATGTAGTTCGAGTTTTCGAGCAATTTTCGATTCAGCCGCCATGAAAAGTTATATTTTTTTGCTTTGCTTCGCTTAGTTTTGTTTTTATCTCCCGCCTCTCTTTTGCCTTCTTTATCATCATCATCATCATCATTACCATCATCATCATCATTATTACCATCATCATCATCATCATCATCATTACCATCATCATCATCATCATCATCATTACCATCATCATCATCATCATTACCATCATCATCATCATCATCATCATCATCATTACCATCATCATCATCATCATCATCATCATCATTAACATCATCATCATCATTATTACCATCATCATCATCATCATCATCATTACCATCATCATCATCATCATCATCATCATCATCAACGCCACCCTTCGTTGTCATTATCATTATCACCATCTTCTTCTTCGTCAACTTTGTTTGGGCGGTCGTTGGTTGATTTCGTTTATTTCATGTGTGTCTTGACATGATTAGTTTTCGGCAAAGCGTTTTTTTGTTTTTTTTTGTTTTTTGCTCTGCATCTTCTTTCTTTCGTTATTTTCTGTCCTTTTTCTACATTTCTTTATATTTCTTTAATTTTGTATTCTTTCTTTATTTTTTTTTTTAATTTTCTATTTAAAAAGATATGTATGATATCAGTAACATTTAGTCTTCTCCACCTCCTTCTTCTTTCTCAACTTTTTTTTTCTTCATATTCTTTCTTTTTCTCTTACCTTTACCTCTTCCACCTCCCCCGTCTCCTCAAATCATGTCACGCATTTTAAAGTTCAGCATCTTTCCGATAACGTCGTCAAATGTAATTTGTGAATATTAATTATCTATGTCTTTAGAAATAAGCTACCGAAATAGAAAATAAAAGGAAATCAAATCTTGTCTGTTTACAGACGACACTCACACACACGAGGGAGTGGAAATGAATAATTATTCGAATGTAATTTACTCATAGATAAGTACGTTTTAGTCTCCATCCTTGTTATTTGTTTGTATTGCTTGCTTATTTTATTTTATTATTTTTTTCTTTGCTTTTTGTTTGTATTGGAATATTTAATAGTTCAGAGCGCCGATTGTAATTTTCGCCTGTCAACTCCCGTTCATCCCTATTTTCTCGACTTTTCAGCTGAGAATGGTCGTCTATGGTGGAACTAAGTTTCGCTTGTTTGTCTTCATAATGTCTCTTGAAAGAAAATGACTGGAAATTCCTATGATTCCATGCTTGCCATAAATACATGTTTCAAAGCTTATGACTGCTGCTGCTGCTGCTGCTGCTGCTGCTGGTGATATTAATATTGATAATCAAAACAACAGCAACAACGACAATGATAATAGCAACATTAACGTGTGTGCATGTGTAAATCGCCCAGTTCATGAAATCTCTGCTGTATGATTTATACACACTGTGTTTCTTAGTCTGACAGGAAGCATTCAACTCTTTCACATAAAAAACCAACAACAGCTGTGGCAGACATTTTGTAACAAACGCATTTTGTATATTAAACAGTTGCCAATGATAAAATTATGTCAGGTGTTATTCAGATAAATTCCTCTCTTTTTCAGTACTTTTTATTTATATTCCAGTTATGATTCATTACAGCTCTTGGCTCTGCTTTCGATGTCCACTAACACGCTGTAATAAATCGTTCCCGCTTTTATGGAACAGCAAAAATCTTCCACAGTCCCTTCTGCTGAGATGGCATAATCCCTTTTGAGTTCTACTTTGCGGGCATAGCTGCTGATGGCTTTCACACAACCTGCATAATTATAATCCACGAGGCTTGCTTTGGTGCCACGCCCATTTAAAATTAATTGTTTGACGAACAACGCCCATCATGGCGTTGTCTATCTAATAATGTGGTTGATAGTTCTGTAAAAATCAGCTCGCATCGAGTATATATAATCAACAGGTCTACCATCGATCTTTTTGTAAAATATGGTTCATTGCAAATTTCTCTTGATATTCTTGGGACATCTTTTAACCAAAAGGCTGATAATTAGGCAAAGGATAAACAATCATTTAGAGTATCTAACCAGTACTTCCTGAATTTAGTTGATCAGCTGGAATATTCGGAACTTACTGTTCAACCCATTTCTTTAGATGGCACACTGAAAAATACTTTTTCCATACACGACCGCAATATTTTTAATCACATTAGTTTTTAGGGCTGTAATATATATATTTCACACAGGAAACTCTAAAGGAATTATCTAGCTGTCTCTTGAGACACGATTTATCTGAAGCCTGAGTTTCAGAACAATTCTCAGGAAAATTGTCATTCTTTAAGTCCCAGTGGAACAGATTCCTAGTATCTTAAAACTGGACGGAGTTCAATGAATGTTCACATGCTGCATATACCAGTTGGACAAAGCCGCTCTTTCACCTACCTGGACGAAGACAGACTTAATTTTTCCCCAGTAAGATCATTCACATTCGTCTTGAAATTTTTTTTGTTAACGATCTCTTTTCATCTTGCTGCATGATATCTGTGTATAGACTTGTTTTAATACCTTTTAAAATTTTTTTAAAATGTTTCCTTTTTTTTGCATTAATTTATTGCTAGAATGTCAATGCACAAAACGAAAAGGGCGAGATGGGTCGTCCATGCCAGAAACGCCCTGCTGGGATGAAAACCATGCAGACATGCAACCATTTACAGGAACAGCAGCTTTGATACACATAATGGTGTGATCGATGATGATGATGATGATGATGATGATGATGATGTGGTGCATAAAGAGTATAACCCCACCTCCCTTTTTTATGATGAAAAAAAAATCTTTGTAAAGTCATTCAACATGACTGGAGAACTGTTTACTTGCACTTGTTTTCCTCCACCACAAAGTTCTCAATAGTGATGATGATGATGATGAAGATGATGACGACGACGGCGACGATGGTGATGATGATGTTAATAAAGATGACGACGACGATGATGATGATGATGATGACGATGATGATGACGACGACGGCGGGCACCAAACCCGGGTGTTTGTGTGTGTCGGGTGTCCAGGTGAACCAGTGGCGACAGAACTTGGCCCCGGGATCGGATCCCTCAGCGGGGATCGCTCGCAGCGACTCCTACGAGTACCTGTCCCCCACGGACCCCATGTCCCCACACCCCAGGGAAGGGGGACACTCCCGGAACTCCCGCCATGACTCCCCGCCGCACTCCCGTGAAAACTCCCCGTCCAGACGATCTCGAAGACATGGAGGTAGTATTGGTTTGGTGTGTTGTGTTGTGTTGTGTTGTGTGTGTGTGTGTGTGTGTGTGTGTGTGTGTGTGTGTTAAAGGGCGGAAAGAAGATGAGTCGTAAGCATTGGAGGGAAAGCGGTAGGGGTGTGAGTGATGTGTGTGCGTGCGTGCGTGCGTGCGTGCGTGTGTGTATGTGTGTGTGTGTGTGTGTGTGAGAGAGAGAGAGAGAGCTGGGTGAGAGAGCTGGGTCTGTGGGTGGGTGGGTGCCAGTGTGTTCAGAATGGGATCTGTGCGAAATGCGATGGGTAGATGTGTGTACAAGCGAAGGAGAGGGGAAGGAGGAAGGATATGAACTGTTACCATCATCACACAAAAGGTCCCTTGCCATATGTTGACAAAGAGAGCACCACTATCACACAAAAGCTTCCATACCATTCGCTGATACCATCATCATCACACAAAAAGCTTCCATACCATAAGTTGATACCACTATCACACAAAAGCTTCCATGCCATAAGTCGATACCACTATCACACAAAAGCTTCCATGCCATAAGTTGATACCACTATCACACAAAAGCTTCCATGCCATGAGTCCATACCACTATCACACAAAAGCTTCCATGCCATAAGTTGATACCACTATCACACAAAAGCTTCCATACCATAAGCTGATACCACTATCACACAAAAGCTTCCATGCCATAAGTTGATACCACTATCACACAAAAGCTTTCATACCATAAGTTGATACCACTATCACACAAAAGCTTTCATACCGTAAGTTGATACCACTATCACACAAAAGCTTCCATACCATAAGTTGATACCACTATCACACAAAAGCTTCCATGCCATAAGTTGATACCACTATCACACAAAAGCTTTCATACCATAAGTTGATACCACTATCACACAAAAGCTTCCATGCCATAAGTTGATACCACTATCACACAAAAGCTTCAATGCCATAAGTTGATACCACTATCACACAAAAGCTTTCATACCATAAGTTGATACCACTATCACACAAAAGCTTCCATGCCATAAGTTGATACCACTATCACACAAAAGCTTTCATATCATAATTTGATACCACTATCACACAAAAGCTTCCATACCATAAGCTGATACCACTATCACACAAAAGCTTCCATGCCATAAGTTGATACCACTATCACACAAAAGCTTCCATACCATAAGTTGATAACACTATCACACAAAAGCTTTCATACCATAAGTTGATACCACTATCACACAAAAGCTTTCATACCATAAGTTGATACCACTATCACACAAAAGCTTCCATGCCATAAGTTGACACCACTATAACACAAAAGCTTGCATGCCATAAGCTGACACCACCATCACACAAAAGTTTGCATGCCATAAGCTGACACCACCATCACACAAAAGCTTGCATGCCATAAGCTGACACCACCATCACACAAAAGTTTGCATGCCATAAGCTGACACCACCATCACACAAAAGCTTGCATGCCATAATTTGATACAGTTGTCTCACAACTTGAAAAGCTTCCATATCAAACGCTGATACCACCGTCACACAAACGCTTGCATACCATAAGCAGATACCACTGTCACACAGAAACTTCCATACCATACACGACATTAATTTTACGAAGTCCATTAAGCAATTTTCTTCTGGAATTGTACTTAAATATCAATTTCAAATTCCATTCTCCATCTACCCAGTTTTCCCCAACTCACCATTCATTCACCCACGCCCCCCCAACCCACCCCCAGCACCCCTCTCCTAAACGATAACAGATGTAAAAATCGACACGTTCCCTCCTACTCCTCTCCTAAACGATAACAAAATTAAATGAAAAAAAAATCAATACTCCTAACAAAATGTCTACAGTTACCAGTATGTGTGACAATCAAACAAAAAATCCATCATCACCTTTCACACCACACGCTAACAAACAGAGAACACCGCCGTGTGTCTCTCCAGGGGGAGGGAGGAAACACCCCTCCCGCTCTGCATCCAACGACAGCTTGCTGGACGCCGCGGACGAGGACCTGTCTCCGGACCACCGCCTGCCCAACAAGGACTTCCGCAAGTCCGACCTCAACCGCTCCCGCTACTACGAACCCGACTCCGAGGTCTTCGAGCGAGACCCTTCGCCCGAAATGCGCAGACCCCGCGGACATCGCCGCACTGACAGCTACGGAAAAGACCCGCAGGTAAGTTGGGATGAGTGGTTGAAAGACTTTTGCCTTGACTTCCAAACCAGGATGGGACCTCAAGTGAAGGGGCACCTCTTCTGTGTTGTTTGGTGTACATGTCTGTCGGTTTTGTTTTGGAGGTAAGGAGAGAGTTATGATAAAGAGCTTTACTTTTGGGTTTGGTTGTGTGTGTGTGTGTGTGTGTGTGTGTGTGTGTGTGTGTGTGTGTGTGTGTGTGAAGAGAGGGAGGGGATTGCGTATTCGTGCGTGTGGGTGGATTGGTAGGTAGTTTGACGGTTCGTGGTTTGTGCATACGTAGTCTATACGCACACATACAGGCACATGTTTATCTGCGTATTTGAACACGATCATTGGTACAATAGCTTTCATATGTAAGGCTCTCCCCCATTTCCCATGCCTCTCACCACCACCTCTGTCTTCTTCTTCTTCTTTCTCCCTGTCTTTCTCCTCTCTTGATGAATGAATGATTGAATGATACGGATACTTATACAGCGCTTATCTTCGGTCCTCTTAACCCCCCTTAACCCCCACTCCCCCTCTCTCTCATCTTCCTCCCTCCCTCACTGCCCTAACCTCCACCACGTGCAGGCGGGAGGTCAGCGGGTAAAGCGGTCAGGCAGCTCCTCGGACCAGGCCTTTTCGAGGGACGAGTCGCCCAACCGCTCGCGCCACGCACGCGCCCTGAACCGGGAGAACTCGCGCGAGAGCATGCTGGACGAGCGGCGCATGGGGCGTCACGAGGACCCCGGGGATCGGGGTGACTCGCCTGGCAGGTCAGTGACCCGGTGTGTGTGTGGGGGGGTTTTGGGGGGTTGTGCTGACATTTTTGGATGGATGGGCGTGTGTGTGTGTGTGTGTGTGTGTGAGGGGGGTAGGGGGTGGGGAGGGGTGGGTTAGGGGAGGGGGGTAGGAGTTTTTGTGGTGGGAGCTTCTTCTTTCCTCCTCCTTCTCCTTCTTCTTCTTCTTCTGTTTCTTCTTCTTTCCTCCTCCTCCTCCTCTTTCTTCCTCTTCCTCCTTCTTCTTCTTCCTACTCCTCCTCCTTCTTCTTTCCTCCTCCTCCCCCTCTTCCTCCTTCTTCTTCCTACTCCTCCTCCTTCTCCTCCTCCTTCTTCTTCTTCTTTCCTCCTCCTCCTCCTCTTCCTCCTTCTTCCTACTCCTCCTTCTTCTTCTTCCTCCTCCTCCTTCTTCTTCCTCCTCCTCCTCCTTCTTCTTTCCTCCTCCTCCTTCTCCTTCCTCCCTTCTTCTTCTTCTTCCTCCTCCTCCTTCTTCTTCCTCCTCCTCCTCCTCCTTCTTCTTCCTCCTCCTCCTCCTCCTTGTTCTTCCTCTTCCTACTCCTCCTCCTCCTCCTTCCTCCTCCTCCTCCTTCTTCTTCCTCCTCCTCCTTCTTCTTTTTCTTCTTCTTCCTCCTCCTCCTTCTTCTTCCTACTCCTCCTCCTTCTTTTTCTTCTTCTTCTTCTTCCTCCTTCTCCTTCTTTTTCTTCTTCTTCTTCTTCCTCCTCCTCCTCCTCCGCCTTCTCCTTCTTCTGTAGTATCGAGGATGAAGAAGGATTGTAGGTGATGGTGAAAAAGGTGATGACATTTACAATTTTGCATCGCCTTCTTCTTCTTCTTCTTCCTCTTGCTCCTCCTCCTCCTTCTTTTTCCTCCTCTTCCTCCATCTCTTTCTTCTTCGTCTGTAGTATCGAGGATTTAGGAAGGAGCTTTTGTAGTGCGACCTTCTTCATCCTTTTTTCTTCTTCCTCTTCCTTCTCCTCATCATGATCTTCTTCTTCCTCTTCTTTCATCCTCCTCTCCCTCCCCTGGTCCTCCTCATTCTTTTTCTTCCTCCTCCTTGTTCTTCTTTTTCTGTCTTCCTCCTTTTCCTCCTCCTCCTTCTTCTTCCGCCTCCCCCCCTCCTGCTTCATCTTCTTCTTCTTTTTATTCCTCTTTCTCCTCCTCCCCCTCCTCCCCCTTCTTCTTCTTTCTTTCTTTCTTCTTCTTCTTTCTTTCTTTCTTTCTTCTTCTTCTTGTTCTTCTTGTTCTTGTTCTTCTTCTTCTTTTCCTTTCTTCTTCTCCTCCTCCTCCTCCTTCTTCTTCTTCCTACTCCTCCTCCTCCTCCTCCTTCTTCTTTCTTTCTTTCTTCTTCTTCTTTCTTTCTTTCTTGTTCTTGTTCTTGTTCTTCTTGTTCTTCTTCTTCTTTTCCTTTCTTCTCCTCCTCCTCCTCCGTCTTCTTCTTCTTCTCCTCTTCTTTCATCCTCCTCCCCCTCCCCTGGTCCTCCTCATTCTTTTTCTTCCTCCTCCTCCTCATCCTCGTTCTTCTTTTTCTGTCTTCCTCCTTTTCCTCCTCCTTCTTCTTCCGCCCCCCCCCTCCTGCTTCATCTTCTTCTTCTTTTTATTCCTCTTTCTCCTCCTCCCCCTCCTCCTCCTTCTTCTTCTTTCTTTCTTCTTCTTCTTCTTTTTTCTTTCTTTCTTTCTTCTTCTTCTTCTTGTTCTTCTTGTTCTTGTTCTTGTTCTTCTTTTCCTTTCTTCTTCTCCTCCTCCTCCTCCTTCTTCTTCTTCTTCCTACTCCTCCTCCTCCTTCTTCTTCTTTCTTTCTTTCTTCTTCTTCTTTCTTTCTTTCTTCTTGTTCTTGTTCTTGTTTTTCTTGTTCTTCTTCTTCTTTTCCTTTCTTCTCCTCCTCCTCCTCCGTCTTCTTCTTCTTCTCCTCTTCTTTCATCCTCCTCCCCCTCCCCTGGTCCTCCTCATTCTTTTTTCTTCCTCCTCCTCCTCATTCTTTTACTCCTCATCCTCGTTCTTCTTTTTCTGTCTTCCTCCTTTTCCTCCTCCTCCTTCTTCTTCCGCCTCCCCCTCCTCCTGCTTCATCTTCTTCTTTTTCTTCCTCTTCCTCCTCCCCCTCCTCCTTCTTCTGCTTCTTCTTCTTTCTCTTCTTCTTTCTTTCTTTCTTCTTCTTCTTTTTTTCCTTTCTTCTCCTCCTCCTCCATCTTCTTCTTCTTCTCCTGTTCTTGTCATTCTCCTCCCTCTCCTCCTGCTTCTTCTTCTTTCTCTTCTTCTTTCTTTCTTTCTTCTTCTTCTTGTTCTTTTTTTTCCCCTTTCTTCTCCTCCTCCTCCTCCTCCTCCATCTTCTTCTTCTTCTCCTCTTCCTCCTCCTTCTTTTTCTTTAGTATCGAGGATGAAGGTGGATGGTAGGTGATGGGGAAAAAGGTGAGGAAATTAACATATTGGCATCGCCAGTGCATTGATGACGTTTGTCACATTTTCAGGATTTCAATGTGTTGTCTACAAACGAGGCAGTTTCTGATGTACAAACAAAACAAACAAACAAACAACAACAACAACACCAACAACACAACAAACAACCTAAAAGAAGACCGGTTAACGACCAGTACCTCGGGTGACTTGGATCAATTCTGGACACAGATTAATTAAAACTTTCTTCATATAATACCACCTTCATCGGTAATTGCGTAGAGAGTAAAGCCTTCAACGGCACTTACATAGAGTAACACTTTCACCGGCACTTACGCAGAGTAACGCCTTAACCGGCACTTAACACAGAGTAGTAACACCTTAACCAGCACTTACATAGAGTAACACTTTCACTGGCACTTCCGCAGAGTATTAACCGGCACTTACACAGAGTAACAACATCATCAGCACTTACACGGAGTAACACCACCGGCACTAGCACAGAGTAACTTATTTACCGACACTTACACAGAGTAACACTTTCATCGGCACTTACATAGAATAACACCTTCACCGGCACTTACACATAGTAACACTTTCATCGGCACTTACATAGAATTACACCTTCACCGGCACTTACACAGAGTAACGCCTTCATCGTAACACTTTCACCGGAACTTACACAGAGTAACACCTTCACCGGAACTTACACAGAGTAACACCTTCACCGGAACTTACACACCTTCACTGGAACTTATACAGAGTAACACCTTCACCGGAACTTACACACCTTCACTGGAACTTACACAGAGTAACACCTTCACCGGAACTTACACACCTTCACTGGAACTTATACAGAGTAACACCTTTACCGGAACTTAAACAGAGTAACACCTTCACCGGAACTTACACAGAGTAACACCTTCACCGGAACTTACACACCTTCACTGGAACTTATACAGAGTAACACCTTCACCGGAAATTACACACCTTCACTGGAACTTATACAGAGTAACACCTTCACCGGAACTTACACAGAGTAACATCTTAACGGGCACTGACATAGAGTAACTTACACAGAGTAACACCTTAACGGGCACTGACATGGAGTAACTTACACAGAGTAACACCTTAACTCACTCAGTACGGCCAGTCCTCTCTTCTCCTCTACACAGACCCCTCGGATGTCCAGTGGGTGTCTGAATGACCCAACCTTTAGCTTCCGTCGTCAGAATTGTGGTATTCTTTGTCAACATTCACGTCTTCAGTATAAAAGCCTTCCGCTTGCAATATTTTGATGATGGTAATTGGGGTGAAACGCTGTTAACGTCTTCTCTTTCGCCGTTCGTATGGAAAGAGTTAACGGGCACTGACATAGAGTAAAACCTTCACCTAATTACTTAGAGTAACACCTTCACCGGACCTCACATAGAGTAACCCCTTCACCGGAACTTACACGGAGTAACACCTTCACCGGAACTTACACACTTTCACCGGAACTTACACAGTGTAACACCTTCACCGGAACTTACACAGAGTAACACCTTCACCGGAACTTACACACCTTCACTGGAACTTACACAGAGTAACACCTTCACCGGAACTTACACACCTTCACTGGAACTTATACAGAGTAACACCTTTACCGAAACTTACACAGGGTAACACCTTTACCGGAACTTACACAAAGTAACACCTTAACGGGCATTGACATAAAGTAACTTATACAGAGTAACACCTTAACGGACACTGACATAGAGTAACTTACACAGAGTAACACCTTAACGGGCACTGACATAGAGTAACTTACACAGAGTAACACCTTAACGGGCACTGACATAGAGTAACTTACACAGAGTAACACCTTAACGGGCACTGACATAGAGTAACTTACACAGAGTAACACCTTAACGGGCACTGACATAGAGTAAAACCTTCACCTAATTACTTTGAGTAACACCTTCACCGGACCTCACATAGAGTAACCCCTTCACCGGAACTTACACAGAATAATACCTTCACCGGAACTTACACACCTTCACTGGAACTTACACAGAGTAACACCTTCACCGGAACTTACACACCTTCACCGGAACGTACACAGAGTAACTTATTTACCGGCACTTACACAGAGTAACACTTTCACCGGCACTTACACAGAGTAACACCTTCACCTTAACACTTTCACCGGTTCTTACATGGAGTAACACCTTCACCTGAACTTACACAGAGTAACACCTTCACCAGAACTTAGACAGAGTAACACCTTCATCGGTGATTACATAGAGTAACAACATCACCTGCACTTACATAGAGTAACAACATCACCTGCATTTATATAGAGTAACAACATCACCGGCAATTACATAGAGTAACAACATCACCTGCATTTACATAGAGTAAAAACATTACCGGCCATTACACAGAGTAAGATCTTTACCGGCACTTACGCAGAGCAACTCCTTAAGCGGCACTTACGCAGAGTAACAACTAACTTCACTCGCACTTACACATAGTAACACTTTCACCGGGACTTGCACGGAGCAACACCACCGGCACTTACATAGAGTAACACTTTCACCAGCACTTAGATGGAGTAACACCTTCACCGGCGCTTACATAAAGTAGCAATTCATCTGCACTTAAACAGAAAAACACCTTCAACCGTTACTTACACAGAGCAACACTTTCACCGGTACTTACTGGAAGTAACACTTTCACCGGCACTTACACAGAGTAACACTTTCACCGGCACTTACATAGAGTAACAACATCACCGGCACTTACATAGAGTAAGAACATCACCGGCACTTACTTAGAGTAACACCTTCACCGGAACATACACGGAGTAACACTTTCACCGGCACTTACATAGAGTAAGAACATCACCGGCACTTACTTAGAGTAACACCTTCACCGGAACGTACACGGAATAACACTTTCACCGGCACTTACATAGAGTAAGAACATCACCGGCACTTACACGGAGTTACAACATCACTGGCACTTACACAAAGTAACACCTCCGGCACTTACACAGAGTAACACCTCCGGCACTTACACAGGGTAACACTTTCACCGCCACTTACACGGAGTTACGCATACCCAGATTCAAACACTCCACTGTTGGCAGCCGTTCTTTCTCTGTCTCTGGACCCTGCAATTGGAATGAACTTCATCTTTCGCTTCGTCAGGTCTCCGCACTCGGCTCTTTCAAGTCTGGCCTTAAAACCCACCTCTTCCCAAGATAGCCCCCCTTCCCTGCCTCTTCCTTGTCTTCTTCTTCTGCGTTCGTGGGCTGCAACTCCCACGTTCACTCGCATGTACACGAGTGGGTTTTTACGTGTATGACCGTTTTTACCCCGCCATGTAGGCAGCCATACTCCGCTTTCGGGGGTGTGCATGCTGGGTATGTTCTTGTTTCCATAACCCACCGAACGCTGACATGGATTACAGGATCTTTAACGTGCGTATTTGATCTTCTGCATGCGTTTACACACGAAAGGGGTTCAGGCACTAGCAGGTCTGCACATATGTTGACCTGGGAGATCGGAAAAATCTCCACCCTTTACCCACCAGGCGCCGTCACCGTGATTCGAACCCGGGACCCTCAGATTGAAAGTCCAACGCTTTAACCACTCGGCTATTGCGCCCGTCTGTTCCTTGTCTTCAGTTTCTCCAGTTTAAGAGTTATGCATGCGTATGAATGACTGGTGCAAAAGCGCTTTGATTTGTCTCTGCACAAGATTCGGTACTATATAATAATAATAATTATTATTATTATCATTATTTATCATTAGTAGTAGTAATATTACTTACACGGAGCAACACCACCGGCATTTACACACACAGAGCAACACCTTCACCCGACACTTTTTTCTCTAAGTCCAGTGCTTTGTGTGTGTGTCTGTGCCCTGCATGCAGACACCGCACGAGGAAAGGACGCAGCAGGCAGGGGTCTCGGGAGGACGTCCTGGACGACAGAGGCAGCAGCAGGGCCCGCCCCAACCAGCTGCCCGTGGACAAGGTCTACGACGAGAGTGGCGGCGGCGGCAAGATGGCGCCCTCCATGTCCCAGCATTCCCTCGCTTCCGGTACCAGCACCAGCACTCTTCCTGACCTGGTCACTGACGCTGGTTCTCAGGTGAGGAGGGCAGAGAAAGAATGCGAATGGTTTGTTTATCAGGCCGTGGCCCCTCATGATGGGGAGGGGTAAGTGAACAGGTAACATTACAAAATATTCAAAAACAAAATTGAATTTCAACAAAATAGTACTGGAAATGAGAAACAATAGTCCATGACATTCTACGAGGTTTGCAGTTTCTCCAAATTTAAAGGGCACAGAGAGAGAGAGAGAGAGAGAGAGAGAGAGAGAGAGAGAGAGGTGGTTGGTGTTTAATTTGGCAGGGTGACTGTGACGGGTGTTTTATGATAGTCGTGTCCGCCGACTATGACCATCAGAACAGCAGAGGATGCAACTGCTGCCCCGACTATCTGATCTGGGCTTAGAATTTGATTTTGGAAGAGTGTGTTTTTGCCCAGGTTATATCTCTCGACTCTGTCGACCAAGAGGGCTTTTTAGGACAATCGGTGTTGGGTTGATCCCCAACGGCGAACTAGCTCCCAAGAATGTGAAATATTCATCAAGCGATGAAATCACGTGGGAGTCAGTCTGTAAGCGCGTGAAATAGTAATCACGCAGTGAGGTCACTTTGGAGTCAGTCTTCTTTATTCTAATACAGAAATTTAAGCCTCAGGATTTAGGACCACTTCGTTTATTTCTCGTTCTTTTCGTCGTCTATTGAGAGTGAAGCCTGTATTCTGTTGGTAACGATTTTAAAGTTTGGATCTACACTTGCCGAAAAACGATCAAAAAACAAAAACAAAATAAATAAAGAAAAGAAAATGAAGAATAAAAGAGTGATAATCACTCAGTAATTCTAAAATTCGTGGATAGTTAAAACTATGAAATCGTCAAACACACTCGCTCAGCATGGATGGAATCGAAAAACGATCTTGGGAACTTTATCCATAATCATTGAAAAGTGTTGTTTTTTTTTAAAAATACATTTTTGTTTATGCAGTCATCATTTTCAATCTTTTTATTTAACCCTACCTTTTTTTCTCTTGAGTTTGTGTTCTTTGACAAAGGTGCGGACGTTCGATCAAATACATAATTATGTAACATGTCATTTCATCAGACGATGGAAATAATCAAACTGGACATTACTCTTGTGGACCAGACATTAATCAGCCAGCCTTTTGACGTATGTATATGTGTGCGTGCACACTGTACAGAGGGAATGAAACCGAAAGATTGTGGCTTTTTTTCTGTCTGTCCTCACGATCGATATCATCAACAACCAAACTAGCACAGCTGTTTTGTCACTTGGAATTAAACCGTCAGTTCCTGGTAACACTTATTGGAACTGAAAGCATGTGACACTTATCATGTCACCGGCGCATGCTCTGAACACATCCCGAAATTCATAATAACCTCCATCCAACGAACATTCCGGAAGTCATAATAACCTCCATCCAACGGACATTCCGGAAGTCATAATAACCTCCATCCAACGGACAATCCGGAAGTCATAATAACCTCCATCCAACGAACATTCCGGAAGTCATAATAACCTCCATCCAACGGACAATCCGGAAGTCATAATAACCTCCATCCAACGGACATTCCGGAAGTCATAATAACCTCCATCCAACGAACATTCCGGAAGTCATAATAGCCTACAATCAACGGACAATCCGGAAGTCATAATAACCTCTATCCAAAGCACAATCCGGAAGTCATAATGACCTTCATCCAGCGCACATTCCGGAAGTCATAATAACCTCCATTCAACGCCCAAATCGGAAGTCATAATAACCTCCATCCAACGCACATTCCGGAAGTCATAATAACTTTCATCCAACGCACATTCCATAAGTCATAATAACCTCCATTCAACGCACAATCCGGAAGTCATAATAACCTCCATCCAGCGCACATTCCGGAAGTCATAATAACCTCCATCCATCGGACAATCTGGAAGTCATAATAACCTCCATCCAACGGACATTCCGGAAGTCATAATAACCTCCATTCAACGCACAATCCGGAAGTCATAATAACCTCCATCCAGCGGACATTCCGGAAGTCATAATAACCTCCATCCAGTGCACAATCCGGAAGTCATAATAACCTCCATCCAACGGACATTCTGGGAGTCATTTTAACCTCCATCCAACGAACATTCCGGAAGTCATAATAACCTCCATCCAACGGACATTCCGGAAGTCATAATAACCTCCATTCAACGAACATTCCGGAAGTCATAATAACCTCCATCCAACGAACATTCCGGAAGTCATCATAACCTCCATCCAACGAACATTCCGGAAGTCATAATAACCTCCATCCAACGGACAATCCGGAAGTCATAATGACCTCCATCCAACGGACATTCCGGAAGTCATAATAACCTCCATTCAACGCACATTCCGGAAGTCATAATAACCTCCATCCAACGAGCATTCCGGAGTCATAATAACCTCCATTCAACGCTCATTCCAGAATTCATAATAACCTCCATCCATCGGACATTCCGGAAGTCATTTTAACCTTCATCCAACGAACATTCCGGAAGTCATAATAACCTCCATCCAGTGGACAATCCGGAAGTCATGATAACCTCCATCCAACGAAGTAGACCCATAACAGGAGAAAAAACAACAACAAATACCTAGTATCCCACATCTGCATTTTGATTGCTGTACTAACCCCTTCTCTACCACCTCCACCACCACCATCGTGCACCTTCCCCGACCGACCTTTACCGACCTTGACCTGCAAGCGCCCACCCGCCTCACCCTCCTCCTCCACCTTTCCCTTCCCCAGCAGGACCCCAAACAGCAGCAGCAGCAGTACCAGGGCGCCAGGTCCGGCTTCATCAGCCGTGTGCAGGACATCGACAGTCTCCTGAAGGAGGACCGCTACAGACCTCGCTCCCACAGCCACATCCTTGACGCCCCAGTGCCCCCCACCTCCCACAACCCCCTCAAACCTTCCCCCATCCAGTCCCCTCCCCCTACCCGACCCAGCAGCTACGCTTTCGAGAACTCCGGGCAGGGTAGCAACAAGGGGCGGGGTGGTGCCGGCAACCACATGCGCCCGTCCAAGTCGATGGGCGACCAGCTGATCGATGTGGAGGAGGAGAAGATACAGCAGCAGCGGGCACCGCAGCCCTTGAACGCGCCCCCACCTTCCACCCCGAGTGGTAAACGGGGCAAGGTGAAAGAGATTTGCGGTTTATTTTATTTTATTAATTAATTTTTTGTTTGTTTGTTTGTTTGTTTCTCTCTCTTTCTCTCCATTGTCCGCGTGTGTGTGTGTGGTGGAGTAAGTTTCTCGACTGTCACTGGACTGATTTCAGCGCAGCTTGGATGAATGGAGAATGGATGTACTCGAGTATCAACAGAAAATCACATAGGCATATCTATCTACTGTGGCCCTGTTCCGAGGTCATGAAGTTAAAGTAAAACTAGGCAACGAAGGCAATTTAAAACGTTGGCTTATTTCAATGCAGCAGTTTTGTTCATTTTGATGATTGATTGCAGAAGCAAGACAAAGATTCTATTTTTTAAACTCGCATTATTCAGAGTGACACTGGTCCAAACTTGAGATCACAGTGGATGGCGTATGTATGCCCAAAGGGTGTGTGTGTGTGTGGGGGGGGGGGGGGGGGGGGAAGCAGGTTCTCTCAAAGCTCGCACCGATCACGATGATATGCGGATTAATGACATTGGTTGCCAACTTCTGATAGAATGATTCGCTGTTCTGGGGCATATCCCTCATTATCCGGAACCGCTAAATAGAACCCAAGTATATGATGGTCTTTGTAACATTTGTACGGGTCACTGGTAATGGTGTCTGTTCAATTATATCGCAAAAATTGGACAAATATTCACATGACCTAAAATTGTTTCTTACTAAAAATGGAGGGGAGGATGTTGAAAATAAAAGAAGATCATGAATAGATAGATAGATAGACAGACAGACAGACAGTAAACCCTTACTGTCAGAAAACAAAGTAAGTTAAGCTGCAGACTGACTTCGGTTTGGATTTGCAAATGAATTATGCTGGAATTGATTTTCATAATTTCTAAAGAACCTTTTGTTTGTTACGTGTTACTTTATACATATTATAAGTTAGAATGCATCATTTGTATCGAACTTGCATGTTGCGCAGGCAAGGATATGACATCATCTTTAGTCTATTACTTTTAAAGTTGCCAAAGGGACAGCGTCAAATTACCCCACCATTTTTTTTTTTTTTTTTTTTTTTTTTTTTTTCATTCAGCATTACTCCCAACCCCAAACTTGCCCCCCACCCCCACCCCCAAACCCCCCGATCCCCCGCCACCTCCATCCCCTCACGCCTCACAGCCTGCACCAAGAACTGTTACCACGTGTGTCTGCCGTTACTGTTGTTGTGCTGTGACCCAACTGCCCCACTTCCCCAGTTGTTGTGGTATGTGGACCGGTAGTGCTCATGTAATTCTGTTCCCCCAAGTCCGTTTGCCTGGTGGTGGTCCTCAGTCCTCGTATCCGTTTTTCCCGAATTCTACAAGTAATATAGTGGGGAAAAAAGAAATAAAAGAAATAAGATACATAAATAGGTATAAAAAAAAATAAATAAAAGTCGGTGGCATTGTTTGATTCAGGTCTTCTTTCGATTTATTTACAAAACCACACTGGTCTTCACTTGAGTCAAACCATTTTATTGTAACATAATCTTAGTTGTATTAGGTTCAACCCCCTTACCACCTCCACAAAGAGACAACGAAAAACAACAACAACGACAAAAAGTAACAACAATAAAACACACCAGCTCCCACCTTCAAAACGACAACAAAATGACAACTCCCATAGCGGCAAAAAGAAAACAATGAGACAAATTTAACTCGATTTATCAAAACCTTCACGAACAAAAAAGAGAGATATACAGAGAAACATCTCTTCTTTACACGTCGCATGGCCCTCAACAACATTTAAAAAGAAAATGACATACATACATACATACATAGATGATGTCAGATATCCGATTTCCCCATTAGAGAATAAGTGTTCTATTCTGCGATTTTTTTTTAATTGTGTTGTTCACTTCATAATGTGGTTACAGTTTTCAGTCAAGCCGTCACCCAGGGCCCAGAAAATGAGATGCAGGGATGGTGATAAAACATTGCGGCGGCTACCATTGTTACAAGCAGCTTATTATGAAACATTGCAGTTGAAGCTGTCATAAACAGCTTCAGGATATAGAAGGGGCGAATGACTATCATCAGTATTGCTGCTGTTACTACCGCTATTACTAAACCTGCTTCCACGACCTCCTTCGTATTCTGCTACTGCTGCTGCTGCTGCTACTGCTACTGCTACTACTCCTCCTGCTGCTACTGCTGTTATCGCAACTATTGCAGTTACTGCTGCTATACTGCTACTTCTGTTACTATAGCTGATGAATACTGCTGTACCATTGGCTATGTACTTCAAGATTCTGGCGACAACCGCACTATCGGCGACATGACATATTCGTCGGTTTTGATGGACAACCGTGATGTCGACATCTGAAATTGATGCTGCTTGGACAACAGCAGCAGCAGCAGCAACCACCACCACCACCACCACCACCACAATAATAACTACTACTACTGCTGCTGCTGCTACTACAACTGTTTCGGTTGCTACGGCTGTTGTTGCTGCAACAGCAACAACTACTACTACGACTTCTGCTGCTGCTGCTACTACTATTACGACAACTGTTGCTGTTGCTGTTGCCAATACTACTGAATACTGCTTCAGTACAACCACCACCATCGCTGCCACAATAAGTAGTACGAAGTACGGCTATGGTTGATGGCGGCTCTGTTTTGTTGTTGTTGTTTACTAATGGTACACATTACACACACACACACACACACACACACACACACACACACACACACACACATATATATATATATATATATATATATATATATATTTGTATATATTTTTACTTGCTCCAAGTGTGTAATAGCGCAGTATTAATTATCTGCGACTGAACTGACTATTAAACTTGTCACCCTGCGCCCCGCCCACCATCCCTTCACTTCCCACACAGGTGAAGCTGTCACAGACTGCCCAGCAGATGTGGGGCATCCTTCAGTCCAAAAAGGGCCTGGTGACCATCTCGGACTTCCTGGCACTGTGCGAGAAGCCTACGGGCGCCCAGCGGAAGCTGATCCAGGTCGGAGGCAGCAGCGAGCACGAGGACTTCAAGACCTTCGCCAACGCCAACGAGATGCTTGACTACCTCGGGGTGGACGTGCAGAAGGTGGGTGAGGAGTGAGTGTGGTGGGTGGGTGTGAGACTGTGTTGGGGTGTGTATGTGTGGGTGGTGTGTGTGTGTGTGTGTGTGTGTGTGTGTGTGTGTGTGTGTGCGTGTGTGTGTGTGTCCCTCCTTCCATCTCTCTCTCTCTCTCTCTCTCTCTCTCTCTCTCTCTCACTCACTCTCTCTCTGTGTCAATGTCTGTCTGTCTGTCTGTCTGTCTGCCTGTTTGCCTGTCTGTCTGTCTGTCTCTCTGTCTCTGTCTCTCTGTGTCTCTCTCTCCCTGCATCCCACCCTCTCTGTCATTCCTTAACAAGAACATAGGAGGAGGAATAAAGTCTGTGGGGTTTGATTCTGATAGGCCTGTGTTCGTGTGTATCGAGTTCTTGTTGTGACTGGTAGTGGTGGTGATCGGGGGGGAAGTGCTGGACTGATCTGGTGTTGGGTTGTGGTTTTGCACGCGCACTCACGAGTGTGAAGCTGATACAGACACCCCACGCTGACCATTCACTGAAACATAGGACGTCTCCACAGACAACCGACACTGGCTCCGGGCTTCAGAGTCAAAGCACAGTCCGGCTAAATGAGTCGTTTACCCAGCGCGACCTTTAAACCCGCAGACACACACAGCAACAGTTATGAATTTGATGATTGTTATCTCTATTGTCTCCATCCAGACTCTGCCCAAAATGTCAGTCCGCGTATGTCAACGTCCCTAAACGTACCTAACGGCGTGAAAGGCCGGAAACTGCAGAATGCATTGAACGGCACACAATTAGGACTGCGACCTTTTGGAGTGAACACAGCTCAGTTTAGTTTTATGTTGTGTTCGTGAATCAAACGAAATGTTTGCACAAAAAAAAAGCATTTCGTTAAAAGTTTGAATTATCATTAGATTCGGCACAGTAAGACCTATTCGAATAATGATTTTGTTGGATGTTTGTACTTCAAGTGAGTGTAACGAAAGGTTGTTTATTTGGGCCTCAGATGAAAACCATGTATTCAGCCGATGATTATTAATATAATTATTGCATTTGATAAAGTCTGTATACGTAATTTTTGTATTATACAGTGGTTGTAATTCCATTAGAACTGCGCTTTAAGTGGAACACTTTATGAGCACAGATTCCACCACATCTACGCTCCACGTCTTTATTTTCCTCCCCCAATCACGCTTTTTCAGTTAAGGACAGGTTGTCCACACGAGACCTGAGTCACGTTATGGACCCACGTCAGTTTCAAACGACAGCAATTTCCTACACTGCCACCCCCCCCCCCCCCCAACCCTCTCCCTGTGTACCATGGGGTAGGGCACACAGCTGTGAAATTGTTCCTTTTTCCTCCTCAGTCTCTGAGCCTGCCCAGACCCAGAATATTGTCCGCCACCACAGTCACAGTTCGGCAAGCCACAAACTAAAAACAATTCAGTATTGTTATCGCCGCCAGCTATTGGGACAGTGGAAACAACAACAACAACAACAACACACACACACACACACACACACACACAAAACCAGAAGGGACTTTGTTTTGTGAAAGTGACGCTTGTCAAAGTTCACTGCAACCACTGCAAGGAAACCAAGTGCGTTCAGTTCCCAGTTGTTGTACGAAGAGAATAAATAGGCAGACCAGTATGTTCAGTTGTGGAAGGTGAAGAAAGGAAACGGTCGTGTTTCTTTTATAAGTATTTTTTTTTGTTTATCGGAGAAAGCCAGAATGGAAAAGACCGCGAGATACGCCCATCCTGTAATGGTTCCGTGTTTTAATGGGAGGGGAAGATCCACCTATTGTTTCCGCTCGTCGAAAAAGGTATGCTAGTAGTTTGTTCTGATCCACTGTTTTAATATACAAGTAAACAAAACAGTAGACAAACAAAAAGGAAATGATATATTATCCAGTATGCCAATAGCCGTTAGTCTTTTTTTTTTTTTTTTTTAATTGGTTCCTTTATTATTGTAAGCTTATTGTATTATTGTTGCAAGCTTCCCACAGACAAGAAAACAAATCCGGAAACCATCCAGCAAGCATACACTAAAAGACTGCTGGCGTGTGTTTTCCCATGACGTCAAATTGGCATTGGTATTTGTATCGGTAAGGCTATTGTAGATGTGGTTCTTGTGACGCCTTTTGACGTTGTTTTTTTTCCCATTGTAGATGTGGTTCTTGTGATGCCTTTTGACGTGTTTTTTTTCCATTGTAGATGTGGTTCTTGTGATGCCTTTTGACGTTGTTTTTTTTCCATTGTAGATGTGGTTCTTGTGACGCCTTTTGACGTTGTTTTTTTTCCCATTGTAGATGTCATTCTTGTGATGCCTTTTGACGGTTTTTTTTCTCCATTGTAGATGTGGTTCTTGTGATGCCTTTTGACGGTTTTTTTTCTCCATTGTAGATGTGGTTCTTGTGACGCCTTTTGATTTTTTTCCAATCTGAGCTAAATGCCTTGCCAGTTTTCGCTTAAACCAGCAATGTTAGAGATCAATTACTGCATGAATGAACGAACAAACAAATATGGGAATTCCAGACTTCAAATCAATGAAGACAAATGAACTGACGAACAACAAGAAGAAAAAAGTGCCATGAAAGAAAGGATGTCACACACACACACACACACACACACACACACACACACACACACACACACACACTGTATTTATTATTGTCGGTGATTTCGTTACTCTTGTTTGTTATGATGTTGAGATTTCGTTGTTGTTAGTTTGCATGCTGGCTTCAGTGTTTCTTCGATGTCTGTCTGTATCGTTTCGATGACGACTCGATCAGCCCGGAGACTTGTTTTCTGACTGGCTGGCTGTGCGGCCATGAGGATGTCTCGTTCTTGTCAGTACATGCTGACCTTTTCTCTTTTGTGCTCAGAATCATTTCTTACACGCAAAGTCAAGAACATGAAGATTCTTTTTCTTTTATAACCGAACAAAACAAGCAAAGCAACAATTACAACAACAACAACAAAGCAGGAACACCGATTTATGCTTTTACTGCAGACGACGATGAAAACCTACAAGTTCAAGGTCGATTTCATTTGGAACTGACTGTCTCTTGGGTTAAAAAAAAAAAATGTTTGTTGATGCATATAGCTTCGTAGACGAATATGGCAATGAAAACAAGCTTAGCTAAATTCAGTTGTCGTTGCTTATTCGGTTATCTGGTTAGTTTAATTCTGAAAAAAAGCTATACAAAAATACCTAGAATAACAAGGACAGCTAGGAATAACCTCTACATTCGTATTTTGGCTAGATATTATTATTAGTTTGATATAAACAGATTGTCTTGGATAACTCCTACTTTTTGCAAATGAGAGACATAATACATATTTTAATATTGATGTTTATACATCTTTCCTGAAAAAAACCCCCACTGCATAACATAGTTATAGTTGTGCATGTTGTCATGTTATAAATTGATGAACAATAGTAACTGGCGTTAGAAAAAAAAAAGAAAAAAAAACCCAACAAACTTTCATATGCCATTTTGGATGTAAGAATAACGCATGAGAAAAACAAACCAAAAAACAAATTGAATAATTTAGTGTGCACCGTGTTCGCCGGTTGGTTGAAACATTTCAAAATGGGTGTCCCAGTTGTTACAATATACTATGAACACATCAAAAAAGAAGAAGAAGAAAACGCGAATCATGCTGATGAAGGGAAGTAATTTCAATTTTGGCACGCTGTGCAGGCTTCAGCTTGGTATCTCCACCACCATTCTTTTTTTTTTTTTTTTTTTAATTATATTTCTTCTTCTTTTCTTCTTCTTCTTCTTCTTCTTCTTCTTCTCTCCTCCTCCTCCTCCTTCTTTAACAATGCCCATCGTGTTGTGTTGTTTACTTTTTCCATTTGTTTGTGCTATTTCGTAGCCTGGGTGTCTAGACATGCATCGTTTGCAGTGGGTCGTTCTTTTGTTATACAATGTTACCGGTAAGAGTAACCGAACTGCTTTCTCCGTCAGTGATGAGTTTCAACATTAAACAGTTCATCCAATGTGTTGATTAATTTGGCCTTCGGAAGGTGATGAGAAGAAACTGAGGACATGACCTCACAAAAAAGAAAAAGGAAAAAAATAAGGGGGAAAGAAAGAAAGATTAAAGAAGATGCTGATTACAAAGAAATTTAGTGGAAAGGAAGAAAAGGAGAAGAAGAGGATTGAGCAGACAAAAAAATATAAGAAGCGAAAGAAAGGATTGAAGAGAATAACCTAGCGGTATTATGGTAAGGAGGCCGGGTGGAGTCTATTTGTACCACACACACACACGGGGCCGGGGGCGGTGGTGGGGGAAGGGTGCTGGGGGGCTGCGGGGGTCGGTAGAGGGGTTTTGAACCCCTGCCGCTCACGTGCGGCAGGAAATGGCGACCGGGTAAAGCTTCCTGGCCCAGCTTGCAGCCTGGACTCGTGCCAGAGCACTCGTAACCGCCTTATTATTCACCCCCCACCCCGCCTTTCCTTTCCTACCCTCTCTACCCCTTCCATCTTTGTCTTACCTTCATGCTGGGGGCAGGCGTGTTGTAAGCTTGCGCGCGCGCGAGCATGTGTGTGTGTGTGTGTGTGCGCGCGCGCGCGCGCGCGTTCGCACTTGCCTCTTTGGGTCTTTGTGCTGAAATGATGCTGAGTGAAAGTAATAGTAATTCATACAATATAACACAATACAATACCATACATTAGTACAACACAATACGGCGCAGCGCATCTCAACACGGCCACACCACACCACATGTGTTTTGAAAGCAGCATGAGGATAAAAATTGCTTTCGCAAAGAGTGACAGAGAGAGAGAGAGAGAGAGAGAGAGAGAGATGGGGTGGATGAATAGATGGTTTATTCATGCAAGGCCATAACCCTATAGATGGTTTATTCATGCAAGGCCATAACCCCTTATGAATGGGGTACAGCATCTGCATTTGAATAATAATAATCCGTCGTAATGAGTTCAGTAAATCATGAAGTCATAACTGATCGCAACCGAAATGCTTTGTATAAGTAACTTGAAAAATTCATCACAGTCCTTTCATTACGACAAGCCATAAGTAAATTTAACCGTAGTTGAAAGAGAGTAGGGGTTAAGAAAGGTGGAGTGGGGCGGGGGTGAGTGGGGGGGCGAAGTATTTTTGCATCACAGGATCGACTTCATTTGTCCTTCCAATCTGCTCCAATAGTCGCATAAAGTAACACGAAGGACGTCAGTTGTGTCAGTGTGTGAAACGCCACACATGCACAACACAAGTCTGGTGTGGTTACTGGATTATTAAGCGTTCAGCCCTATACCCGGTAGCCTGGTGGGAACATGTGCATATGATTTGACCTGTTGGTACAGCGGAGTCTATTATGTCACTGACTTGGACTGCGGCAAAAACAGTGAGGCACACGTGTACGTGTACACACTGGCCCACATGTCTTCGCTTATGAAGCTCATAGAAAATAAATCATTATCTTCTGCAGGAACCATAGGCACGAATTTTTTTATTCTTTTATTCAATTTTTTTTTTCGGGGAGGGGGGGGGGCGGGGGGGGGGGGGGTAAATGATAAATAAATAAATAAATAAACAAATGAATAAATAAATAGTATTTTTTGTCACAACAGATTCCTCTGTGTGAAATTCGGGCTGCTCTCCCCAGGGAGAGCGCGTCGCCATACTACAGCGCCACCCATTTTTTTGTATTTTTTCCTGTGTGCAGTTTTATTTGTTTTTCCTATCGAAGTGGATTTTTTCAACATAATGTTGCCAGGGACAACCCTTTCGTTGCCGTAGGTTCTTTTACGTGCGCTAAGTGCATGCTGCACACGGGACCTCGGTTTATCGTCTCATCCGAATGACTAGCGTCCAGACCACCACTCAAGGTCTGGTGGAGGGGGAGAAAATATCGGCGGATGGTCGGTGGCAATGACTAACATCTTGGGATTTCATCTCAGTGAAGTATCAATTTGGTCCTTAATTTTGTTAAGTAGTAGTTTTTATTTCCCTGTCGTATTCGAGGGGCCATATCGATAGCCCAAGAGTGCCATTATATCTTTTCATTCTTTTCTTGTTTTATTTCTTTCGTTTATTAATTCATTCGTTTGTTTCTCTTACTATTCTGTGCACCTCACTTCAGTCAGTTTAGATTTTTGCACGGCGCATAGACGATTTCGGGTGAACGCGATACGATAAAGGGAAGCGAATCGGATTACAGTGTGAACTGTTCAGTTCTGTGGTGATTTCCCCTTAACGTTCTCTGCCGTTTCTCTCTCCCTCACGCACGCACACACACACACACACACACACACACACACACACACACACACACACACACACACACAGAGTACTTACACGCACGCACTGGGACACGCAATATCATACACACGCATGTCGTAGTGTGTCCCCGGCGGGCGTCACGCACAAACACATTCGCAGAGATGGTTAACAAAGATTTCAGTCTGTCGATCCTCAACCTCTTTCGCAACATGAGAAACACACCATCCTACAATGTTGTCATTGTCACACACCTGTTCTCAGCTCAGTTCGAACACCTTGGGTAAACAGACAAAAGCACAGCCACCTGCTCTATATCAGTATCCTACCTTCACTTTTTTGGAAACACTTGTCCCTGCTTTCTCTCAGTGTCGTCACATATCAAACAGACAGGGTTTGTATTTTTGCTCGCCGCACTTGAACAATGCGCGCAATTCATCTTTGTCTTGTGAACAGAACGGCCGGGCGGGTGAGACAGGTGTGTGTGCCACAGTGTGTGTGTGTGTGTGTGTGTGTGTGTGTGTGTGTGTGTGTGTGAGTTTGTGTATTTGTGTATGTGTGTTATAATGTGGTGTGGTATATTCTTAAGTTTCGACTGTAAACAAACAATTAAGTCAGTGAAAGCGCCAGCTTTTGTCAACGAATATTATGGAGAGACATCGAGATACAGATTGTCAAGATAGAATTAATAAGTTCATCTGGAGGGTATATAGATTACACTGACGCAATATTTCAACACACACACACACACACACACACACACACACTGACAAACACACACACACACACACGACACTGACGTACGTGCGCGCCGGCAAACACTAACACTGACACGTACTCAGTAGCACTGACGTACTATTACGTGTGTGTGTGTGTGTGTGTGTGTGTGTGTGTGTGTGTGTGAATTGTAATTGTTTATATGCTGTTTTGATGATTTCCAGCATCAGCTTGCAAACTGGGCGTAACTGATACACGACTTCATTAATTTTATTCATTCCCTTATTTCAGTCATTCAGAGATTTGGTGTATTATCATCTTTTAAATAATGACTGACGATTTTGGTCTTCTCATTTTGTCTTCTCCAACTTTTATTTTATTTTATCATATATATGTGTGTATGTATATATATGTATGTATATGTATATATATATATATATATATATATATATATAATGTCGCAGTAGTTTGCATTATTCGATTGTTGATCTGTGTTCGTGTGTGTATTGTGCCTGTAGGTGCGTATATGTGTGTGTGTGTGTGTGTGTGTGTGTGTGTGTGTGTGTGTGTTTGTGTGTGTGTGCGCACGCTGTGTGTTTTGTGTGTTTGTATGTATGTATGTATGTATGTACCTACGTATATATGCATGCGTATACGTGCTTGTGTTCTTTCAATTTCAATTGTCTATTTTTTTTTTAAGTACCTGTTGCATTTCTTGATTTAATCAACTGACATGACCTATTTTAATTTTTCTCTCTCGCCTATATTTCAAATTATATGCTTATGTTTGTGTGGGGATGTTTGAGTGAATGTTTTTAGTGCTATTGTAAAGCGCATAGAGCTTCAAGAATATGCGCTATAGCAAGAAGTCTTAATAAATAAATAAAAATAAATACCCCCCCCCCCTCCCAGCCCCCTCCCAACACGCACCTACACCCACCACAGACCTTTTTTTTTAAGTTTTATTTTTTAACCGGTCCCCAAAGGTCGATCCGCGCATCAGTTAATCATAGTCGTGAGTCTTTGGCACTTTTCCTTGCACTGTGTCTACACCTGTATCTTGTTTCACTAAAATGGCAATAATTTTATGTCCTATAAATCCGGTTTGGAAGACTGATAATGTATTTCGGATCAAAAGGGACCGCAATTAAAAGTCAAATCAGCACTGAAAAGTTTAATGATATAAAACTGAACTTCTCCTCAAAACCAAAGCAGATACGCGCACGTGCAAGACCTTATACCGTGACATCACATGCGTGCACACTAACACTCAGTGAAACTCCACATCGTCACACTTACTGGTCTTTCAGACAACAAATAAACGACATCTACACAGCGATATGGTTTTAAGCCTTGGCACTGGGCCTAAAAATAACCATGACGTTTTGCAAGTTCGGTTAAGTTGTTCGACGCTGGAGTTTGTTTCGGTAGATCTGCAAAGAATCGTTTTTTTTTCTAATCAACTAAGAATGTACTTGAAGATCAGTTGAGCTTACATCGAACTTCTGTGCTGACAAATGGCGTTCTGGATTAGACAAAGTCGTACCCCGCTTCCCCCACACACCTGTTTCTACAGGAAGTGTGTGTGAATCATACCTGTGACAGAAGCTAGCGGACAAGCAGAAAGAAAGGAAGAAAGAAAAAAAAAAAGACCGCCGAAAACGTCCTTGATTCACATCGACATTTCCATCAGTGTGGATCGACCTACAGCATATTGTACTTAGATAAAAGCGCCGGTAAAACGGTATCCTTCGTTCTGTACTTCTGTATTCTTTATCTCACATAACGGCACTTTTTTGTCCTCGTTGACACCCCGCCCACCCGGCGCAGAAATACAGCTGCGTCACACAGCGAGTGAGGTCAGAGGCCACAAGGTGTGAGAGCAGCGAGTTCAGCCCAACATGGCGACGCTAGCATGTCGCGTCCAGTATCTTGACGACCGTGATCCGTTTGCCAACACTAACTTCCCGGAGCCAACGCGGCCCCCATCCTACACTTTCCTTCTCAGTGTTCCCCTCATCAATCAGATTTCAGGAGTACATCGTCTGTTGGAAGCTCCGCATAACGTAAGTTTCCCCATCGTCTTTTTAAAGTTCTCTCTCTGTGCGTGCTGGGTCATTTCTTACACTTCAGCAGACGACAACTTGATCGAAGTGTTGACTGTCGTCGAAATAGAATTCCGAACTATGAGTCAGTGGATGGGTTGAGAAGGTTTTATTCTGTCAGTGTAGTTGCCAGTCATGTTTAGTTTTCTCAGTTTGGTAGATTGTCATATGGCGTATACTGCCGTGCTGCCGTTTCATTCTGGACTATTTCGCTATGTCAGTGAAATCGGCCTGTGGGCAATCGATAGTACAGACCACTTTTTCCCGTCCCACACCAGTGATCAGGGGCGGTACAGTACAACTGTAGCGAAACTCATGAAAATGCGGTAACGAATTAATATATCCGCTGTTCATTAATGAGTTCGAGTACACTGTATGATAAAAATAAACACATAAAAAACAACACAACAGCGTACCTTTACTTTTGAACAATAATCAACAAATGGATAAAATCAATTTGTATAAATAACCAAACCTAAGAAAAAAGAAAAAAAGAAAAAGAAAGGAAATAAAAGTTCATACATGCATGTCTAAAATGGTGATATACAATTAACACACACCCTGACGCAGGATATAACGGTTAACACACACGGATAATTATTATATTATTTTTCATTCAGATACACACACACTCTCTCTCTCTCTCATTTTTCACACACATATCACACACATACACACATATATGCACACACACACACACATACACACACACACACACACACACACTCACATACACAGAGTCAAAAACAGAGAACTACACAGTCACTCATGTAATTACAAAGTATATATATGCATATTGATGTTAGACATACCCCCAAAAACGGAGCATGGCTGCCTACATGGCGGGGTAAAAACGGTCATGCACGTAAAAGCCCACTCGTGTACATGCGAGTGTACGTGGGAGTTGCAGCCCACGAAAGCAGAAGAAGAAGAAGATGTTACACATGTATATGTTAACACATGCGCGCGCACACACATAAACTCTCTCTCTCTCTCTCTCTCTCTCTCTCTCTCTCTCTCTCTCCCATGCCAATTTCATTAACATGTCTAGCTATACTTGTAATCTTTCATTTCTGTGCCATTGGCTTGTCTCACC
Source organism: Babylonia areolata (assembly GCF_041734735.1). Lineage (NCBI taxonomy): Eukaryota > Metazoa > Mollusca > Gastropoda > Neogastropoda > Buccinidae > Babylonia > Babylonia areolata. The sequence continues at coordinate 29,850,033 of NC_134884.1, read as the reverse complement.
AGTCTTACTTTTACCCTTTTTTATGTAGAACTCTGAAAAATACAAACATTCAGTTCAATCCATCTGAGTTGAGCACTCTAGGTTCATCAGTGATGTCAGTAACAAAATGTTGAGCACTTGAAGAAGAAACAAAACATGTAAAAGCCTGAATGTGCAAAGAAATATAGAACTAAAATAAGTTAAGACAAAGATGAGTTTGAATCTGTATAGTATATGTTTTCAATTCACTACTCAGAATGTGTCTACAGTGTATTCTTTGTGTGGTTAATGCATGTAATATTCTCTTGTACACATCACTTGTATTTGTTTATGTGTTTTTATTTCATTTTAGATTAAGGCTTTATGTTGAAGATAATCCTGTCACTGTACTGTGCATTAATTAGAATAGTTTTTCCTCAGACATCTAAATTCTGAGCAATTATTGTAATAATAATAAAAACTTTTGTAGTAAAGACAAATTGAAGTGATGTCCAGTAATACAAGACTGATGACATAAGTGAATAAATATAGATGTATCAGTGAAACTGACATGCATGTTTGCATGCATGTGCAAAGTAAGTCCCAAGGAGTCTTAACAAATGCATGTGCACACCAGTACATCCATGCACACACACACACACACACACACACACACACACACACACAAACCAGCAAACACACAAAACATACTAACAGTTGGTATGGCCATTGTAAATGATTGTTAGCTCAATATAAAATGCTATTCATATGATGTATTAATTACATGAAATATGTAGCATTTTCATTGCTCCCATGGGGTTTCATGAAATGATCACCACATCTTGTCTTGTCAGACACCCCCACCCCACTCCTCCACCTCCTCCCTCCCTTCATCCCTGAATAGGTTTGTGTCTTTTGCAGTGTGTGTGTCGAGGGGTGGGGGTGGGGTGTATCATGGTGTGTATGTAAGAACACACCCTAATACTAACATGTTTATCATGCTTATATTTATCTGTCTGCCGTATATTGCCTGTGGGATTATTTACGAAATGAGTGGAAGCATTTGTCTTGTTGAACACATACTGTGTCTTTCGCTCTGTGAGAGAGAGAGAGAGAGA